>NC_060180.1:78094578-78174578 GCF_021184085.1 Oncorhynchus gorbuscha | reverse complement strand
GGACCTACCTATAACAGGACCTACAGGACCTACAATCTTAGAAAAAAAGGTTCCAAAATGCTGTCTCCATAGTAAATGCTGTCCCCATAGTACATGCTGTCCCCATAGTAAAGGCTGTCCCCATAGTATATGCTGTCCCCATAGTAAATGCTGTCCCCATAGTAAATGCTGTCCCCATAGTAAATGCTGTCCCCATAGTAAATGCTGTCCCCATAGTAAAAGCTGCCCCCATAGTAAATGCTGTCCCCATAGGAAATGCTGTCCCCATAGTAAATGCTGTCCCCATAGTAAATGTTGCCCCCATAGTAAATGCTGTCCCCATAGTAAATGCTGTCCCCATAGTAAATATTGCCCCCATAGTAAATGCTGTCCCCATAGTAAATGCTGTCCCCATAGTAAATGCTGTCCCCATAGTAAATGCTGTCCCCATAGTAAAAGCTGCCCCCATAGTAAATGCTGCCCCCATAGTAAATGCTGTCCCCATAGTAAATGCTGTCCCCATAGTAAATGCTGTCCCCATAGTAAATGCTGTCCCCATAGCAAATGCTGTCACCATGGTAAAAGCTGTCCCCATAGTAAATGCTGTCCCCATAGTAAAAGTTGCCCCCATAGTAAATGCTGTCCCCATAGTAAATGCTGTCCCCATAGTAAATGCTGTCCCCATAGTAAATGCTGTCCCCATAGTAAATGCTGTCCCCATAGTAAATGCTGTCCCCATAGTAAAAGCTGCCCCCATAGTAAATGCTGTCCCCATAGTAAATGCTATTTTGGGTTCCAGTTAAAACTATTTTGGGTTCCATGTAGAACCCTCTGTAGAAATGGAGCTACATGGAACCCCAAAGGGTCCTACTTGGAACCAGAATCGTTATTCAAAGGGTTCTCTTATGGGGACAGCCAGAGAACCCTTCAAGGGTTGGGTTTTGTGAATAATCCCACATGGATTACCCAAACATGGATTCATTTATTCCTTTTCATGCTTGGTTGACCCAGCAGCTGGGTCTTTTTCAATCTAATCCATAGGTTATTTTCAGGAAGCCAAACTATTAGGGGCGTGGCTTTCAGATAGTTGTTTTTGGCCACCTGTGAGAGTGAATGTTATTCCTGTTCGTCATGTTAAGTTTAACATTGCAAATTTAAAACCCCCTGAATATTATTATTATTATTATTATATTATTATTATTATTATTATTATTATATTTGTGTATATTACATATTCTAATACAATATGAATAATTGTACATTGCTCACGACATTTTGTAACAAAGTCGTAACTATCCCAACATTGGTATAGTCATAAGCTTTTGAGGAACTCATACATTTGTTTAAGCTTAATTAAAGCTACAAAAGTGTCAGTGTTGAACCTTAACAATACAACAGGGATAAACAGAATTACATTTATTCTCACAGGTGGCCAAAAATAACTATCTGAAAGCCATGCCCCTAATAGGTTGGCTTCCTGAAAATAACCTATGGATTAGATACCATGATACGCCTCCAGTCTTCTGATCTGACCCACTGGGTCAGATCTTAATAACCCAGCGTCACTTGCTCCTTTTAAAGAAACAACCCAATGAAGTTACCCAAAGCCTTCAACCCAGCAGTTGGGTCCAAACAAGGCAGCATTTTTGCAAATGGACACATTCACAATGAACAACACTGTGTACTCATCAAGTAGTATCAGTGTTCCGTAATCGACAGTCATTGTGTGTGTGTGTGTGTGTGTGTGTGTGTGTGTGTGTGTGTGTGTGTGTGTGTGTGTGTGTGTGTGTGTGTGTGTGTGTGTGTGTGTGTGTGTGTGTGTGTGTGTGTGTGTGTGTGTGTGTGTGTGTGTGTGTGTGTGTGTGTGTGTGTGTGTGTGTGTGTGTGTGTGTGTGTGTGTGTGTGTCTTACATCTCTTTGAGCTCCATGATGAAGCGTTCAGTAAAGCTCTTGATCTGGTCGATGTAGAAGTTGGGAGGTTTGGCCCTCAGAGCAACACTCTCAGACGTGTCCAGCACAAAGAACAGGTCCACAGGACACTCTGGACACACAGAGAAGTAAACATAAACAACAGAAACCTGACACCTGTATATGGGGCGGCTGGGTAGCCTAGTGGTTAGAGTGTAGAGGCGGGAGGGTAGCCTAGTGGTTAGAGTGTAGAGGAGGCAGGTAGCCTAGTGGTTAGAGTGTAGAGGTGGCTGGGTAGCCTAGTGGTTAGAGTGTAGAGGCGGGAGGGTAGCCTAGTGGTTAGAGTGTAGAGGAGGCAGGTAGCCTAGTGGTTAGAGTGTAGAGGGGGCAGGTAGCCTAGTGGTTAGAGGAGGCAGGGTAGCCTAGTGGTTAGAGTGTAGAGGAGGCAGGTAGCCTAGTGGTTAGAGTGTAGAGGTGGCAGGGTAGCCTAGTGGTTAGAGTGGAGGGGCGGCAGGTAGCCTAGTGGTTAGAGTGTAGAGGAGGCAGGTAGCCTAGTGGTTAGAGTGTAGAGGAGGCAGGTAGCCTAGTGGTTAGAGTGGAGGGGCAGTAGGTAGCCTAGTGGTTAGAGTGTAGAGGAGGCAGGTAGCCTAGTGGTTAGAGATCTTTGTAGAAGAGAAAGGTCGCCTAGTGGTTCAGGATGGTAGAGGAGGTGGGAAGCCTAATGGTTAGGTGTAGGGGGGCTGTAGCTAGTGGTTAGAGTGGGTGGGGTTATAGCCTAGTTTCCTGTTTGGCCCAGGGTTGTTCCGGTTTTTGGTCACTAGATGCCCCCATTGTGCTTTTTGACCCCTTTGTTTTCCCTTGATCCCCATTATTATTTGCACCTGTGCCTAGTTTTGATTGTATTTAAACCCTAGTTTTCCTCTGTTTTTGCACTGTGATTGTACTTAGCACCCAGCCCTAGTACTCTGAGAACTCTTGTTGATCCCGGTGGACTCTCTTGTGGAATTCTGTTTTTTGTTCTTGTTTATTTATTTTTGAGTATCTTTTGAGGCTTTTTAGCTTTACCTTCCACCTTGTGGATTTACCTTTTGTCTTGGAGGATTACCTTTGGTCTTGTGGAATTCCTTTTGAGGTTGTGGAGTTACATGTTTTCCTGAAGGACTGGGCCTTTTTTACTTCATTAAGGACTACCTGACATCAGGTACTGCTGTGTCTGTCCCTCATCTTCTGGTTCTGCTCCTGCTCCAGTTGGTTAAGTGACCTCAGCCCGGAGACCCGGGTGCCCCAGGACGGGTCCTGACACTGAGTGGTTAGAGTGTGTCCCCAGGGTCCAGTGGTTGAGTGTAGGGGCGGCTGGGTAGCCAGTTTAGAGTGTTCTAGCCTAGTGGTTAGAGTGTTGACCAGGGTAGCCAGTGGTTAGATTTGAACATCTTGGGCAGGGTAGCCTGTGGTTAGAGTGTAGAGGTGGCAGGTAGCCAGTGGTTAGAGTGTAGTGGCGGCAGGGTAGCCTAGTGGTTCCTGTAGAGTTTCTTCCTAGTGGTTAGAGTTAGAGGAGGCAGTTTTTCCTAGTGGTTAGTGCTTTTAGAGGGGGCACCTAGCCATTGTTAGCTGTTTGGGGTTTTAGCCTAGTGGTTAGAGTGTAGAGCACTTTGAGATAGCCTAGTGGTTAGAGTGTAGAGGGGGCAGGTAAATAAGTGGTTGATTTGATTGGATTTGAGTGGTTAGAGTGTAGAGGTGGCAGGGTAGCCTAGTGGTTAGAGTGTAGAGGTGGCAGGGTAGCCTAGTGGTTAGAGTGTAGAGGTGGCAGGGTAGCCTAGTGGTTAGAGTGTAGAGGAGGCAGGGTAGCCTAGTGGTTAGAGTGTAGAGGTGGCAGGGTAGCCTAGTGGTTAGAGTGTAGAGGGGGCAGGGTAGCCTAGTGGTTAGAGTGTAGAGGTGGCAGGGTAGCCTAGTGGTTAGAGTGTAGAGGGGGCAGGGTAGCCTAGTGGTTAGAGTGTAGAGGAGGCAGGGTAGCCTAGTGGTTAGAGTATAGAGGAGCAGGGTAGCCTAGTGGTTAGAGTGTAGAGGGGTTGGACTAGTAACTGGAAGGTTGCAAGTTCAAATCCCTTAGCTGACAAGGTACAAATCTGTTGTTCTGCCCCTGAAAGGCAGTTAACCCACTGTTCCTAGGCCATCATTGAAAATAAGAATTTGTTCTTTAACTGACTTGCCTGGTTAAATAAAGGTAAAATAAAATATGGAGAGGTTATTTGCCCACCAATTTTTCACATTTGTGTTTTTTCATCAGAAATGATTGCTTATTTTACACCCTTCATGTGTGTATAAAATATTACTGTTTTCAGATTTTTTATTAATAGATTTTAGAAGTGTAATGTAGTGGAAATGTCCTGTATTTACCAAATCATGAGAGCAAACCACACACAAGTCAAGAGTTATCATAAAGTCCATCTTTAATTATATGAGCTCCATCACAACCCTGTGACTCTCAGATCAATTCAGTGTCTATCAATGAATTCTCTGAGAGTCCCTTACACATTGCAACTGAGATCCTTTATAGCAAAGACACACATAGCCAGACAGCATTGGCTATAAGTTATCGTTCAGCTTTGTCTCCTAAACTATGTTCTTATCTCGCTCTCAGGACCATAAAACAAAACCTCATCAACAGGCATATATCAAATACACCCCTCCTGGACTAGATCACAGAGACACAGTGACTGGCACACAGACACCGTGGAGCCAAGAGATAATTGGTTCCCCCTCAATCATCCCTTAAAATGGTTTAAAAGATATGTTTACACATGACGACAAGCTTGACCTCTCCCCTCTCTGGGGCCCAAGTAACTGACCCCAGGACAGAGAAAGGATAACTGCAAATGGCCACCACTACAGTACAACAAGATACATTCTAAATGAGAAGTAACTGACCCCAGGACAGAGAAAGGATAACTGCAAATGGCCACCACTACAGTACAACAAGATACATTCTAAATGAGAAGTAACTCACAAGCATATAATGAAAAATAAAACATCTTATCTATGTTACCCAACTAATTCTGATTCATCCCCGTATGAAAATGTTATAATATTGTTTTTCAAAACGCTTTATATCCATTGATTAGCTGCAATGGAATGTTTGTATTCTGTATATTTGACTGTGATATGAGGTTTGTCTCACTTAGCTACCTGAAGATTCATTCACTTCCTGGAAGTGACATCTTCTAAATGACTAAACTGTCAAGTGGAAATGTTTTACATACAGATCTCATGTTACTGTAATTAAATATTTTTAATATTTTATATTTATGTCCCACATGTATCATTTGTACAGTTCTTTACTAAAAATGTAGATATTTGTTACTTTGGACTGTGTAAACATAAAACAAAACAAACGTTTGTTTTAGAATACTACAGTACTATAGAATTATGTAGTAAACTGTAGAAAAGTGTAGAATACTACAGTACTATAGAATTATGTAGTAAACTGTAGAAAAGTGTAGAATACTACAGTACTATAGAATTATGTAGTAAACTGTAGAAAAGTGTAGAATACTACAGTACTATCGAATTATGTAGTAAACTGTAGAAAAGTGTAGAATACTACAGTACTATAGAATTATGTAGTAAACTGTAGAAAAGTGTAGAATACTATACTACACACTGTAGTACCCCTCAATCACGTGTAGTACTTACTATATAATGTTGTAGTATACTGTAGAACACTATAGTTAATACTACAGTATAGTACAGTATTATCCACAAAAAATACTGTAGTAAATACAGTAATGTCCACCGAAACACTTCAGTCCCCAAATACAATAGTTTTTTAAGTATAGTAATACTACATTATGTAATTCATAAATAAGGGTGATTTGTTTTCATTTGTTGCTTATATCCTACCCATTCCCCTTCCCCATATCTCAATTTGTGCTATCCATAAGTGATAAACGGGTTAAAAAAGGGTTCTTCAGCTGTCCCCATGGAGCTCCTGCACCTACATATAAACAGTACCAGCACCCAAAATGAGGGAACCTATTTCAGCTAATCTCCTGTTTCACTCATAGACTATTATCTTTTCCAGGTGGAACCCTTTTGGAGTCCATGTAGAACCCTCTGTGTAAAGAGTTCTATATAGAACTCAAATGGGATCTACCTGGAACCAAAAGGGGTTCTTCAAAGGGTTCTCCTATGGGGACAGCCGAAGAACCCTTTGAGGTTCTGGAGAGCAACTTTTTTTCTAAAAATGTAGACCATAATTGTGTTCCCATCAGGAAATAGAAAAGAACAGTAAACACTACAGTAAACACTACAGTAAATACTACAGTATACTGCAGTCTGCAATAACACTACGTGAAATACGACAGTATACTGCAGTATGCAACAACACTACAGTAAATACTACAGTAAACACTACAGTAAATACTACAGTAAACACTACAGTGAACACTACAGTAAACACTACAGTAAACACTACAGTAAATACTACAGTAAACACTACAGTAAATACTACAGTAAACACTACAGTAAACACTACAGTAAATACTACAGTAAACACTACAGTAAATATGACAGTAAATACTACAGTAAACACTACAGTAAATACTAAAGATATATAGCAGATATATAGCTTTTTTTTCAAACATGATTATTTGTCCATGATTAGATAGTGTAAAAACTCACCAATCTCTTTCAGACTTTCACGACTTCAAGGTCTCAGAGCAAGTGACGTCAACGATTGAAACACTATTTAGCGCCGCACCACCGTTAACTAGCAAGCCGTTTCACATCCGTTACACTGGCAACGAGCTGGTTGCCAACTATTGAGTTAAGCAGGCCTATATCCCACTGCTATATATATATATATATATATATAGAGAGATGCTATAATATATACTATAGTTTATTGAGTTAAGCCTATATATCCCACTGCTATATATATATATATATATATATATATATATATATATAGAGAGAGAGAGAGAGAGAGATGCTATAATATATACTATAGTTTATTGAGTTAAGCCTATATATCCCACTGCTATATATATATATATATATATATATATATATATAGATAGAGAGAGAGAGAGATGCTATAATATATACTATAGTTTATTGCCTATATCCCACTGCTATATATATATATAGAGAGAGAGAGATGCTATAATATATACTATAGTTTATTGCCTATATATCCCACTGCTATATATATATATATATATATATAGAGAGAGAGATGCTATAATATATACTATAGTTTATTGCCTATATATCCCACTGCTATATATATATATATATATATATATATATATATATAGAGAGAGAGAGATGCTATAATATATACTATAGTTTATTGAGTTAAGCCTATATTCCACTGCTATATATATATATATATATAGAGAGAGAGATGCTATAATATATACTATAGTTTATTGCCTATATATCCCACTGCTATATATATATATATATATATATATATATAGAGAGAGATGCTATAATATATACTATAGTTTATTGAGTTAAGCCTATATTCCACTGCTATATATATATATATATATAGAGAGAGAGATGCTATAATATATACTATAGTTTATTGCCTATATCCCACTGCTATATATATATATATATATATAGAGAGATGCTATAATATATACTATAGTTTATTGCCTATATATCCCACTGCTATATATATATATATATATAGAGAGAGAGATGCTATAATATATACTATAGTTTATTGAGTTAAGCCTATATTCCACTGCTATATATATATATATATAGAGAGAGAGAGATGCTATAATATATACTATAGTTTATTGCCTATATCCCACTGCTATATATATATATAGAGAGAGAGAGAGAGATGCTATAATATATACTATAGTTTATTGAGTTAAGCCTATATCCCACTGCTATATATATAGAGAGAGAGAGAGAGAGAGATGCTATAATATATACTATAGTTTATTGAGTTAAGCCTATATCCCACTGCTATATATATATATATAGAGAGAGAGAGAGATGCTATAATATATACTATAGTTTATTACATTAAGCCTATATCCCACTGCTATATATATATATATATAGAGAGAGAGAGATGCTATAATATATACTATAGTTTATTGAGTTAAGCCTATATCCCACTGCTATATATATATATATATATAGAGAGAGATGCTATAATATATACTATAGTTTATTAAGTTAAGCCTATATCCCACTGCTATATATATATATATAGAGAGAGAGATGCTATAATATATACTATAGTTTATTGCCTATATCCCACTGCTATATATATATATATATAGAGAGAGAGATGCTATAATATATACTATAGTTTATTGCCTATATCCCACTGCTATATATATATATATAGAGAGAGAGATGCTATAATGTATACTATAGTTTATTGCCTATATATCCCACTGCTATATATATATATATAGAGAGAGAGAGATGCTATAATATATACTATAGTTTATTGCCTATATCCCACTGCTATATATATATATATAGAGAGAGAGAGAGATGCTATAATATATACTATAGTTTATTGAGTTAAGCCTATATCCCACTGCTATATATATATATATATAGAGAGAGAGAGATGCTATAATATATACTATAGTTTATTGAGTTAAGCCTATATCCCACTGCTATATATATATATATATATAGAGAGAGAGAGATGCTATAATATATACTATAGTTTATTGAGTTAAGCCTATATCCCACTGCTATATATATATATAGAGAGAGAGAGAGATGCTATAATATATACTATAGTTTATTGCCTATATATCCCACTGCTATATATATATATATATAGAGAGAGAGAGATGCTATAATATATACTATAGTTTATTGCCTATATATCCCACTGCTACTATATATATATATATATATATAGAGAGAGAGAGATGCTATAATATATACTATAGTTTATTGCCTATATATCCCACTGCTATATATATATATAGAGAGAGAGAGAGATGCTATAATATATACTATAGTTTATTGCCTATATCCCACTGCTATATATATATATATATATATAGAGAGAGAGAGATGCTATAATATATACTATAGTTTATTGCCTATATATCCCACTGCTATATATATATATATAGAGAGAGATGCTATAATATATACTATAGTTTATTGCCTATAATATATACTATAGTTTATTGCTATAATATATACTATAGTTTATTGCCTATATATACTATATATATATATATAGAGAGAGAGAGATGCTATAATATATACTATAGTTTATTGCCTATATATCCCACTGCTATATATATATATATATAGAGAGAGATGCTATAATATATACTATAGTTTATTGCCTATATATCCCACTGCTATATATATATATATAGAGAGAGAGAGATGCTATAATATATACTATAGTTTATTGCCTATATATCCCACTGCTATATATATATATATATAGAGAGAGAGATGCTATAATATATACTATAGTTTATTGCCTATATATCCCACTGCTATATATATATATATATAGAGAGAGAGATGCTATAATATATACTATAGTTTATTGCCTATATATCCCACTGCTATATATATATATATATAGAGAGAGAGATGCTATAATATATACTATAGTTTATTGCCTATATATCCCACTGCTATATATATATATATAGAGAGAGAGAGATGCTATAATATATACTATAGTTTATTGCCTATATATCCCACTGCTATATATATATATATATATAGAGAGAGAGAGATGCTATAATATATACTATAGTTTATTGCCTATATATCCCACTGCTATATATATATATATATAGAGAGAGAGATGCTATAATATATACTATAGTTTATTGCCTATATATCCCACTGCTATATATATATATATATAGAGAGAGAGATGCTATAATATATACTATAGTTTATTGCCTATATATCCCACTGCTATATATATATATATATAGAGAGAGAGATGCTATAATATATACTATAGTTTATTGCCTATATATCCCACTGCTATATATATATATATATAGAGAGAGAGATGCTATAATATATACTATAGTTTATTGCCTATATATCCCACTGCTGGCACCCATGTAATGAAGCTGGTCATAAAAGAAAAGGGTAAAAGAAAAAAGCACAAAACTGTTGTAGCAACTGTACTAAATTGTACAACTTCGAATAACAAAATAAAAGTAATATTTCAACTACAATATGTTTATACGAAGGCCTAAATTCAATCAACAACCTCAGAAATATTATGATTCTGCATCCTGCATAGGATTTAAATTCAAATCCAATGTACACAGATTGATTGAGTGATTGATGACCCCTAAGGTCAGTTTCACTCCCCTAAGTGGTAAGTTAGGCTGTGGGTAACATTATAATTATCCCACTCTAAGCATAATATGCAGCTGTGAGAGCTAGATAGACTGTAGCCTAACTACATACAGTAGGACCAACGACCAAACCAGCTCAGCAATTCTGCCAGTTTAGGCACGGCCTAATATATGATTTTAGCATTGTCTATTTTACTAAGCTCTCTGTAGCTCCTACAGGCTGTTTGTTAAACTTCCAACGCAACATCTGGCCAAGACGCAGAGACATGCCAGAAACCATCCCGATTTTCGCTCTCTCGTTCGTTCTCCGTGGTTTCTAACTTGTTTCTCATCCCACAGAGCTTGTTTAGTTCCTTATTAATTACATAGCATACATAGACATACAATACCCGGACAACCCGGAACAATAAATCCGTTTCTTATCTAGAAACAAACTTTATAAACTCACCCCAGAACTTGGGTCTGTCGGTCTGCTGTGCGAGCGCCCCAGCGCACAGCGCAACGCACAGCAGAGAGAGAACTCCACGAGCCTCCATGCCTTTGTTCGGTTAAAACTAGACTTTCAAACCCAAAACACTCCCAACCGTCTCCAACCCGAACCTCCGAACTGAACTTCAGAAGATGGATGAAACCGGAGCTCAGTCAGAGTTCTAATTCCGTTAAGTCAGTTAAAAGCCCGAGCCAACACGGGAGCGCGCAGCAGAGCACCAGCAGATGGAACGCCTCGCAAAGAGGAGGGAGGAAGAAGAGGAGTTTACGCGCCTTCCTCTTCAGAAGAAAGTACATTTCACGCAGTAACTATGCTATGATCTACATTTACATTTTACATTTAAGTCATTTAGCAGACGCTCTTATTCAGAGCGACTTACAAATTGTCTAGATTGCAGAAGGGTCCAACGCCCATGCATATCTACATAAGAAACACACTATTCGTATAGACCGACATCTGTAGCTTGATGTTGTGACGTCTTTATTTCGTTTTAGTGGTGATTCTGTCAGCCTCTCCCAGTGTCTAAGGGACCTTATGGCAAACATCTGGAAGAGGGAAAATCAACTTGTGCTTGATTGTAGTTTTGTTTTGACAGCCTTCCTAGTAAATAATGTAATGTATTTCCTAGTAAATACGTAACATCGGTCTACACAGTGCAATCATGTTATATCAACATCACACATTCAGTCTAAGTACACTATGAAAAACAGATGGCAACCGCTACTGTCCTTCTTTTGTATATATATTTTAGCCAATGTTTAATGAAATAACTCTCTCTCTTGCTCTCTCTCTCTAGTGTGTGTGTGTGTGTGTGTGTGTGTGTGTGTGTGTGTGTGTGTGTGTGTGTGTGTGTGTGTGTGTGTGTGTGTGTGTGTGTGTGTGTGTGTGTGTGTGTGTGTGTGTGTGTGTGTGTGTGTGTGTGTGTGTGTGTGTGTGTGTGTGTGTGTGTGTGTGTGTGTGTGTGTGTGACTATGTTGCTGAGGGCAAGAGGGAAGAGTTTCAAGACATCTGTTTTACTTCAGTGTCCAGATCTGACCTGACATGGACGAGAGAAGGAGAGAGAGAGAGAGAGAGATATTTACTTTATATATTATCTACCTCACTTGCTTTGGCAATGTTAACACATGAGAGAGAGAGAGAGAAGAAAGAAAGAGAGAGAGAGACAGAGAGAGTGAGAGACAGAGAGAGAAATAGAGTGGGAGGGGGTGGGAGAGAGAGAGGTTGTGACTCCCAGAAAGAGTTAGAGTGCCACCTGGTGGTTTTGAAAGGAAGCGAGGAGGAGGAGTTGGGTATGTCGAGAGTGTTTGGGGGTTGGGTAGGTCGAGAGTGTTTGGGGGGTTGGGGTTGTGTGTGTGTGTGTGTGTGTGTGTGTGTGTGTGTGTGTGTGTGTGTGTGTGTGTGTGTGTGTGTGTGTGTGTGTGTGTGTGTGTGTGTGTGTGTGTGTGTGTGTGTGTGTGTGTGTGTGTAGACTGAGACTACAGAGGGAATCTGGCCTAAACTCAGAGTTTCCATTGAAAGGGGAGAGAGAGGGAAGCAAGAGTCAGAGAACAAGGGAGTGAGAGACGAGTAAGACAGAAAGAAGAGAGAAGGGGGGAAGTGAAAATGAGACAGGAAGAGAGAGGGGTAAGAGAGAAAGAAGAGAGAGGGAGAGAGGGGAAAGAGAGAAAGAAGAGAGAGGGAGAGAGGGGAAAGAGAGAAAGAAGAGAGAGGGAGAGAGGGGAAAGAGAGAAAGAAGAGAGAAAGAGAGGGAGAGAGGGAAAGAGAGAAAGAAGAGAGGGAGAGAAGGGGAAAGAGAGAGAGGGGAAAGAGAGAAAGGAGAGAGAGAGGGAGAGAGAGGGAAAAGAAAGAAGAGAGGGAGAGAGAGGGAAAGAGAAAGAAAGAAGAGAGAGGGGAAAGAGAGAAAGAGAGAGAGGGAGAGAGAGAGAGGGGGAAAGAGAGAAAGAAGAGGGAGAGAGGGGAAAGAGAGAAAGAAGAGAGAGGGAGAGAGAGGGAGAGAGGGGAAAGAGAGAAAGAAGAGAGAGAGAGGAGGAAAGAAGAGAGAGGGAGAGGGGAAAAGAGAAAGAAGAGAGGGAGAGAGAGGGGAAAGAAGAGAGAGGGAGAGAGGGGAAAGAGAGAAAGAAGAGAGAGGGAGAGAGAGAGAGAGAGGGAAAGAGAGAAAGAAGAGAGGGAGAGAGAGGGAAAGAAGAGAGAGGGAGAGAGGGGAAAGAGAGAAAGAAGAGAGAGGGAGAGAGAGGGGAAAGAAGAGAGAGGGAGAGAGGGGAAAGAGAGAAAGAAGAGAGAGGGAGAGAGAGAGAGAGAGGGGAAAGAGAGAAAGAAGAGAGGGAGAGAGAGGGGAAAGAAGAGAGAGGGAGAGAGGGGAAAGAGAGAAAGAAGAGAGAGGGAGAGAGGGGAATGAGAGAAAGAAGAGAGAGGGAGAGAGGGGAAAGAGAGAAAGAAGAGAGAAAGAAGAGAGAAAGAAGAGAGGGGGAAGAGAGAAAGAAGAGAGAGGGAGAGAGAGGGGAAGAGAGAGGGAGAGAGGGGAAAGAGAGAAAGAAGAGAGAGGGAGAGAGAAAGAAGAGAGAGGGAGAGAGAGGGGAAGAGAGAGGTGGGAGAGGGGAAAGAGATGGAAGAGAGAGGGAGAGAGGGGAAAGAGAGAAAGAAGAGGGAAGAGAGAGGGGGAGAGGGGAAAGAGATAAGGAAGAGAGAGGGAGAGAGGGGAAAGAGAGAAAGAAGAGAGAGGGAGAGAGAGGGGAAGAGAGAAAGAAGAGAGGGAGAGAGAGGGGAAGAGAAAGAAGAGAGAGGGAGAGAGAGGGAGAGAGGGGAAAGAGAGAAAGAAGAGAGGGAGAGAGGGGAAAGAGAGAAAAAAGAGAGAGGGAGAGAGAGGGAGAGAGGGGAAAGAGAGAAATAAGAGAGAGGGAGAGAGAAAGAAGAGAGAAAGAAGAGAGGGGGAGAGAGAGGGGAAGAGAGAGGGGGAGAGGGGAAAGAGATAAGGAAGAGAGAGGGAGAGAGGGGAAAGAGAGAAAGAAGAGAGAGGGAGAGAGAGGGGAAAGAGAGAAAGAAGAGAGAGGGAGAGAGAGGGGAAGAGAAAGAAGAGAGAGGGAGAGAGGGGAAAGTGAGAAAGAAGAGAGAGGGAGAGAGGGGGGAAAGAGAGAAAGAAGAGAGAGGGAGAGAGGGGAAGAGAAAGAAGAGAGAAAGAAGAGAGAAAGAAGAGAGAAAGAAGAGAGGGGGAGAGAGAGGGGAAGAGAGAGGGGGAGAGGGGAAAGAGATAAGGAAGAGAGAGGGAGAGAGGGGAAAGAGAGAAAGAAGAGAGAGGGAGAGAGAGGGGAAAGAGAGAAAGAAGAGAGAGGGAGAGAGAGGGGAAGAGAAAGAAGAGAGAGGGAGAGAGGGGAAAGTGAGAAAGAAGAGAGAGGGAGAGAGGGGGAAAGAGAGAAAGAAGAGAGAGGGAGAGAGAGGGGAAGAGAAAGAAGAGAGAGGGAGAGAGGGGAAAGAGAGAAAGAAGAGAGAGGGAGAGAGGGGAAAGAGAGAAAGAAGAGAGAGGGAGAGAGAAAGAAGAGAGGGGGAGAGAGAGGGGAAGAGAGAGGGGGAGAGGGGAAAGAGAGAAAGAAGAGAGAGGGAGAGAGAGGGGAAAGAGAGAAAGAAGAGAGAGGGAGAGAGAGGGGAAGAGAGAAAGAAGAGAGGGAGAGAGAGAGAGGGGGAGAGAGGGGAAAGAGAGAAAGAAGAGAGAGGGAGAGAGAGGGGAAGAGAGAAAGAAGAGAGAGGGAGAGAGAGGGGAAGAGAAAGAAGAGAGAGGGAGAGAGAGGGGTAAGAGAGAGGGGAGAGGGGAAAGAGATAAGGAAGAGAGAGGGAGAGAGGGGAAAGAGAGAAAGAAGAGAGAGGGAGAGAGAGGGGAAGAGAAAGAAGAGAGAGGGAGAGAGGGGAAAGTGAAAATGAGACGGGAAGAGAGAGGGGTAAGACAGAAAGAAGAGAGAGAGAGAGAGGGGAAAGAGAGAAAGAGAGAGAGAGGGGAAAGAGAGAAAGAAGAGAGAAAGAAGAGAGAGGGGAAAGAGAGAAAGAAGAGAGAGGGGAAAGAGAGAAAGAAGAGAGAAAGAAGAGAGAGGGGAAAGAGAGAAAGAAGAGAGAGGGAGAGAAAAGCAGTGTGTGTGTGTGTGTGTGTGTGTGTGTGTGTGTGTGTGTGTGTGTGTGTGTGTGTGTGTGTGTGTGTGTGTGTGTGTGTGTGTGTGAGACCAGGGTCAGTTACACTATAGAGGGGAAAAGGACCAGGGTCAGTTAGTTACACTATAGAGGGGAAAAGGACCAGGGTCAGTTAGTTACACTATAGAGGGGAAAAGGACCAGGGTCAGTTAGTTACACTATAGAGGGGGGAAGGACCAGGGTCAGTTACACTATAAAGGGGAAAAGGACCAGGGTCAGTTACACTATATAGGGGAAAAGGACCAGGGTCAGTTACACTATATAGGGGAAAAGGACCAGGGTCAGTTAGTTACACTATAGAGGGGGGAAGGACCAGGGTCAGTTACACTATAAAGGGGAAAAGGACCAGGGTCAGTTACACTATATAGGGGAAAAGGACCAGGGTCAGTTAGTTACACTATAGAGGGGAAAAGGACCAGGGTCAGTTAGTTACACTATAGAGGGGAAAAGGACCAGGGTCAGTTACACTATAGAGGGGAAAAGGACCAGGGTCAGTTAGTTACACTATAGAGGGGGGAAGGACCAGGGTCAGTTACACTATATAGGGGAAAAGGACCAGGGTCAGTTACACTATAAAGGGGAAAAGGACCAGGGTCAGTTACACTATAAAGGGGAAAAGGACCAGGGTCAGTTACACTATATAGGGGAAAAGGACCAGGGTCAGTTAGTTACACTATAGAGGGGGGAAGGACCAGGGTCAGTTACACTATATAGGGGAAAAGGACCAGGGTCAGTTACACTATAAAGGGGAAAAGGACCAGGGTCAGTTACACTATAAAGGGGAAAAGGACCAGAGTCAGTTACACTATATAGGGGAAAAGGACCAGGGTCAGTTACACTATATAGGGGAAAAGGACCAGGGTCAGTTACACTATAAAGGGGAAAAGGACCAGGGTCAGTTACACTATAAAGGGGAAAAGGACCAGGATCAGTTAGTTACACTATATAGGGGAAAAGAACCAGGGTCAGTTAGTTACACTATAGAGGGGAAAAGGACCAGGGTCAGTTACACTATATAGGGGAAAAGGACCACCAGTCTGACCACTCTGGGACCTATGGTGCTACCAGTCTGACCACTCTGGGACCTATGGTGTCACCAGTCTGACCACTCTGGGACCTATGGTGTCACCAGTCTGACCACTCTGGGACCTATGGTGCCACCAGTCTGACCACTCTGGGACCTATGGTGCCACCAGTCTGACCACTCTGGGACCTATGGTGCCACCAGTCTGACCGCTCTGGGACCCTATAGTGCCACCAGTCTGCTCGCAGTTGTCAGTTATCGTGCGCCTGGCTCTCGAGACCAGGTGCACAGCCAAACATAGTCTGATTTTTGAAGATTTTCTCAAAACCTCCAAACATTGACCATATTGACTTAGCCCAGGTGTGGGGTGCTCCCTACCCAGTACTGGACCCACTGCACCCCCCTAATTGCATTTAAAAGCATTTTTTAAATCCACGCCTGGTAACCCGGTTAATCACCAGGCGCACGACCAAACATGCGATTTCTGAGAAGTTGGGATTTTTCGAAAAACCTCCTGGCCCCCCATTGACTTGGCCCGGTAGTGGGGTGCTCCCTACCCAATATTGGACCCACCAGCAACAATGAAATGTAACAATGAAACCTAGAACGGCAGAAACAAGATACTTTCTATCAGTGACTTTTTTCAGAAGGAAAATGTTATTGCAACCTCTCTGCAATAAGGATTTGAGACCAAACGGTCCGGAGAAGTTTCAAGTGTTTATTACCAAGGATACAGTCAGTGCATACATTCAGAAAGCTCACAGCACATCATATACTCCTCCCTCCTTTTGGTCAACACCCTCTACCAGCTATGCATTTTATGACCCCAGTGAGTTTCCCTCCATTCCCCTGTAGAATGTCCATCTCTTTGTTTAGCTAGATGTCAGATTCACAACCCGTCATTCCTCCGTCCTGGGCTTGACCCTGCTCTCTGATCCCTCCGTCCTGGGCTTGACCCTGCTCTCTGATCCCTCCGTCCTGGGCTTGACCCTGCTCTCTGATCCCTCCGTCCTGGGCTTGACCCTGCTCTCTGATCCCTCCGTCCTGGGCTTGACCCTGCTCTCTGATCCCTCCGTCCTGGGCTTGACCCTGCTCTCTGATCCCTCCGTCCTGGGCTTGACCCTGCTCTCTGATCCCTCCGTCCTGGGCTTGACCCTGCTCTCTGATCCCTCCGTCCTGGGCTTGACCCTGCTCTCTGATCCCTCCGTCCTGGGCTTGACCCTGCTCTCTGATCCCTCCGTCCTGGGCTTGACCCTGCTCTCTGATCCTAGGCCATGTCCTCGTATATGATTAGGTCATGGTTTTTAAACTAGCAAACACACAGTTTCATGACCTAAACTCCATTAATACTCTCCTTAATCATTCACTAAACAGGATACAAACAAAACTACAGTTTAACTTGAAACATGTTGACATTTGAGAATCCATCAGATTCTAACAGAAGTGCATTGAACCGGAACCTGGCAGAATGTTCAACTCGTAGTAAACAGCTGATCTTTACTGTAGAAACGGGAAGAATATACTCCAACATACTGGACAATCTCAATGTTCAGATGACAGCCAGGTTTGACCACCTTCCAATGATGAGATCAATGTTCTTCTTCTCTGGTTGTGTTTGATCATTTCACTGGCTGTGTTCGATCTTGTCCATCGATGGAAATAAGTCCCAGACTTTATTGTGTATTATCACACATGATTTTATTCATGCATTTATGGCTTTTTCAAGGTTTATATGTACTTGTTTTATAAAATGGTCGAATGAATAAACTAAACTATAAGACTGGAAGTCTATGGTTATCTGCTAGCATGCATTAATGCAATGACCAATCCTTCCAGATAGCAGATAAACATAGACTTACTGTCATTGCGCTAATTCTAGTTAGCATTGGCTCGCGAAACTACCTCTAACTTCCTTCATAGAGAAATAAAAATGGTATCAAACATTGCCAAAATCGTGACTCATCCCTTTAAGGATGATCTTGTACATTTCACCAACAGAGACGAATCACCGAGACAGCTTCTCAGCTTCTTGTTCCAGCATGACCTGACACACACTGTCCCCAATGCGAGAGAGTTACTGCAGCTGGTCCAATAGAAAGTGCCTAACCGGCCTCAGACCTCACCGCACATCCCCTGATTCCTAGGTGCAATATGTGAAGGTCGAGACATGAGGATTCTAATATCCCAGAAGTCTTTGCGTAAATGGGGAAAATTTTCGAAACATCAGCGAAACTAGTTAGCAATGACGCTGGTCCAATGAATTTGTTGATTATTTTCAAAAGCTTGTGCATGTAAATATGACTTTGCCTAGCCTGGGTTGGATCTTTAACCTTCCTCCCCCTCGACTCCCCCCTCGACTCTCTCCAATCATAAAGTGATCATTGGCTGAGCCTCCATATGGTTAACCAGCTGGCTAGTGTCCACCATGCTGGGGTCAACCTCGGTGACGGGCTCCGTGTAGAGGGGGTTGTCGAAGGTAATCCGGCCTGCGCTGAAGACCAGGGGGTTGGTGAAGGAGGGCAGGGGACGGCCGGTCTTCTTGTAGAGCATTAAGGCTGTGAGGCCCATCAGACACATGGTAGCCAATACCACCACCACTGCCAGGCCTGAATACACACGCCTCTGACCTGCCTTCAGAGACACTGCAGGATCACAGGAATAAATATTACAGTATGACTATGGGTTGACTGATATGACTGATTGGTTAATTGACCGAGTGGTTAATCGACAGAGTGGTTAAATGACAGAGTAGTTTATTGACAGAGTGGTTAATCGACAGAGTGATTAATTGACAGAGTGGTTAAATGACAGAGTGGTTAAATGACAGAGTGGTTAAATGACAGAGTGGTTCATTGACAGAGTGGTTAAATGACAGAGTGGTTAAATGACAGAGTGGTTCATTGACAGAGTGGTTAAATGACAGAGTGGTTAAATGACAGAGTGGTTCATTGACAGAGTGGTTAAATGACAGAGTGGTTAAATGACAGAGTGGTTCATTGACAGAGTGGTTAAATGACAGAATGGTTCATTGACAGAGTGGTTAAATGACAGAGTGGTTCATTGACAGAGTGGTTAAATGACAGAGTGGTTAAATGACAGAGTGGTTCATTGACAGAGTGGTTAAATGACAGAGTGGTTAAATGACAGAGTGGTTAATTGACAGAGTGGTTAAATGACAGAGTGGTTAAATGACAGAGTGGTTAATTGAGAGAGTGGTTCATTGACAGAGTGGTTAATTGACAGAGTGGTTAATTGACAGAGTGGTTAATTGACAGAGTGGTAATAGACTGATCATTCATTGACTGATTGATTGATTAGTTGATTGAAGGATGGATGATGGGTTGGATGATTGATTGGCTCATTCATTCATGACTCACCATGTGTTGGTGGTGTTTCTGGTAGAACTGGAGGTGGAACAGAGAGGATTAATAACAAGGTTTTATTAAAAGGTCCAACGCTGTCTATTTAGTTTTTATTTCACCTTTATTTAATCAGGTAAACTAGTTGAGAACAAGTTCTCATTAACAACTGCGACCTGGCCAAGGTAAAGCAAAGCAGTGCGACACAAACAACACAGAGCTACACATGGGATAAACAAGGGCTCAGCCAATAACGCAATAGAAAAAAAGGAAAGTCTATATACAGTGTGTGCAAATGGCATGAGGAGGCAAGGCAACAAAAAAAGCCCATAGTAGTGAAGTAATTACAATTTAGCAAGTTAGCACTGGAGTGATAGATGAGCAGATGATGATGTGAAAGTTGAAATACTTGTGTGCAAAAGAGCAGAAAAGTACATAAAAACAATATGGGGATGAGGTAGGTAGATTGGGTGGGCTATTTACAGATGGGCTACGTACAGCTGCAGCGATTGGTAAACTGCTCAGATAGCTGATGTTTAAAGTTAGTGAGGGAAATATAAGTCTCCAGCTTCAGGGATTTTTGCAATTCTTTCCAGTCATTGGCAGCAGAGAACTGGAAGGAAAGGCGGCCAAAGGACGTTGGCTTTGGGGATGGCCAGTGAGATATACCTGCTAGAGTACATGCTATGGGTGGGTGTTGTTATCGTGACCAGTGAGCTGAGATAAGAGGGAACATTACCTAGCATCAACTTATAGATGACCTGGAGCCAGTGTGTCTGGCGACGAATATATAGCGAGGGCCAGCCGACTAGAGCATACAGGTCGCAGTGGTGGGTGCTATAAGAGTATTTGGTGACAAAATGGATGGCACTGTGATAGACTGCATCCAGTTTGCTGAGTAGAGTGTTAGAAGCTATTTTGTAAATGACATCGCCGAAGTGAAGGATCGGTAGGATATTCAGTTTTAAGAGGGTATGTTTGGTGCCGTGAGTGAAGGAGGCTTTGTTGCGAAATAGGAAGCCGATTCTAGATTTAACTTTGGATTGGAGATGCTTAATGTGAGTCTGGAAGGAGAGTTTGCAGTCTAAGCAGACACCTAGGTATTTGTAGTTGTCCACAGTGGTTAATTGACAGAGTGGTTAATTGGGCAAGTAGCCGCGGGGGGTGTGGAGCTGTTGATCGGTGTTGGGGTAGCCAGGAGAAAAACAAGGCCAGCCGGTGAGAAATGGTTATTGAAATTCTCCATTATTGTGGATTTATCGATGGTGACAGTGTTACCTAGCCTCAGTGCAGTGGATAGTTACGAGGAGGTGCTCTTATTCTCCATGAACTTTACAGTGTCCCAAAACGTTTTGGAGTTAGAGCTACAGGATGCATATTTCTGTTTGAAAAGCTAGTCTTTGCTTTCCCGACTGACTGCGTGTATTGGTTCCCGACTTCCCTGAAAAGTTGCATATCGCGGGGACTATTCGATGCTATTGCAGTCCGCCACAGGATGTTTTTGTGCTGGTCGATGGCAGTCAGGTGTGGAGTGAACAAAGGTCTATATCTGTTCTTAGTTCCACATTTTTTAAAGGGGCATGCTTATTTAAGATGGTGAGGAAATTACTCAACCTCGTCTTTCCTACAGATGTATGGTCTGTCTCAACCTCGTCTTTCCTACAGATGTATGGTCTGTCTCAACCTCGTCTTTCCTACAGATGTATGGTCTGTCTCAACCTCGTCTTTCCTACAGATGTATGGTCTGTCTCAACCTCGTCTTTCCTACAGATGTATGGTCTGTCTCAACCTCGTCTTTCCTACAGATGTATGGTCTGTCTCAACCTCGTCTTTCCTACAGATGTATGGTCTGTCTCAACCTCGTCTTTCCTACAGATGTATGGTCTGTCTCAACCTCGTCTTTCCTACAGATGTATGGTCTGTCTCACCTTTGGGCTTCTTGCAGATGTATGGTTTATCATCCCACCTGGAGGCAGTGCCCCAAGTCCCATCGGAGGATAGCATATATCCATAGAAATAGGAAGAGTCCTGAGGCTGTCCCTCTGCCCAGTTAATGTAGTCCAGCAGTGGTTGGTCTTGCCACTTCCACTGACCTGCAACAGTTAGTCATGTAGTTACCTGCACACTTACAAAAAAATGGTGACAGCCGAAGAACCATTTTGGAACCCTTTTATTATAAAAGTGTAGGTGTGTTTTGTACAGGCCTATCTAGAAGGATTGGTAGTTACCTAGGTGTGTTTTGTACAGGCCTACCTAGAAGGATTGGTAGTTACCTAGGTGTGTTTTGTACAAGCCTATCTAGAAGGATTGGTAGGTACCTAGGAGTGTTTTGTACAGGCCTATCGAGAAGGATTGGTAGTTACCTAGGTGTGTTTTGAACAGGCCTATCTAGAAGGCTTGGTAGTTACCTAGGTGTGTTTTGTACAGGCCTACCTAGAAGGATTGGTAGTTACCTAGGTGTGTTTTGTACAGGCCTACCTAGAAGGATTGGTAGTTACGTAGGTGTGTTTTGTCCAGGTCTATCTAGAAGGATATGTAGTTACCTAGGTGTGTTTTGTACAGGCCTACTTAGAAGGATTGGTAGTTACCTAGGTGTGTTTTGTAAAGGCCTACCTAGAAGGATATGTAGTTACCTAGTTGTGTTTTGTACAGGCTTATCTAGAAGGATTGGTAGTTCCCTAGGTGTGTTTTGTAAAGGCCTATCTAGAAGGATTGGTAGTTACCAAGGTGTGTTTCGTACAAGCCTATCTAGAAGGATTGTTTCTAGGTGTGTGTTGTAAAGGCCTATCTAGAAGGATTGGTAGTTATCTAGGTGTGTTTTGTACAGGCCTATCTTGAAGGATTGGTAGTTACCGAGGAGTGTTTTGAACAGGCCTATCTAGAAGGATTGGTAGTTACCTAGGTGTGTTTTGTACAGGCCAATCTTGAAGGATTGGTAGTTACCTAGGTGTGTTTTGAACAGGCCTATCTAGAAGGATTGTTTCTAGGTGTGTTTTGAACAGGTCTATCAAGAAGGATTGGTAGTTACCTAGGTGTGTTTTGAACAAGTCTATCTAGAAGGATTGGTAGTTACCTAGGTGTGTTTTGAACAGGCCAATCCAGAAGGATCGGTAGTTACCTAGGTGTGTTTTGAACAGGTCTATCTAGAAGGATTGGTAGTTACCTAGGTGTGTTTTGTACAGGCCAATCCAGAAGGAGGAGTAGCTGTCTTTAAGAACCTCCAGGTTGCTCTTTATGAAGCGGAGTTCTTCAGGATCCTCGATGCTCACCAGAGACGCCTCTTCACACACAGTGAAGTATGGTGTTAATCCACACACAGTGAAGTATGGTGTTAATCCACACACAGTGAAGTATGGTGTTAATCCACACACAGTGAAGTATGGTGTTAATCCACACACAGTGAAGTATGGTGTTAATCCACACACAGTGAAGTATGGTGTTAATCCACACAGTGAAGTATGGTGTTAATGAAGTATGGTGTTAATCCACACACAGTGAAGTATGGTGTTAATCCACACACAGTGAAGTATGGTGTTAATCCACACACAGTGAAGTATGGTGTTAATCCACACACAGTGAAGTATGGTGTTAATCCACACACAGTGAAGTATGGTGTTAATCCACACACAGTGAAGTATGGTGTTAATCCACACACAGTGAAGTATGGTGTTAATCCACACACAGTGAAGTATGGTGTTAATCCACACACAGTGAAGTATGGTGTTAATCCACACACAGTGAAGTATGGTGTTAATCCACACACAGTGAAGTATGGTGTTAATCCACACACAGTGAAGTATGGTGTTAATCCACACACAGTGAAGTATGGTGTTAATCCACACACAGTGAAGTATGGTGTTAATCCACACACAGTGAAGTATGGTGTTAATCCACACACAGTGAAGTATGGTGTTAATCCACACACAGTGAAGTATGGTGTTAATCCCACACAGTGAAGTATGGTGTTAATCCACACACAGTGAAGTATGGTGTTAATCCACACACAGTGAAGTATGGTGTTAATCCACACACAGTGAAGTATGGTGTTAATCCACACACAGTGAAGTATGGTGTTAATCCACACACAGTGAAGTATGGTGTTAATCCACACACAGTGAAGTATGGTGTTAATCCACACACAGTGAAGTATGGTGTTAATCCACACACAGTGAAGTATGGTGTTAATCCACACACAGTGAAGTATGGTGTTAATCCACACACAGTGAAGTATGGTGTTAATCCACAGTGAAGTACAGTGAAGTATGGTGTTAATCCACACACAGTGAAGTATGGTGTTAATCCACACACAGTGAAGTATGGTGTTAATCCACACACAGTGAAGTATGGTGTTAATCCACACACAGTGAAGTATGGTGTTAATCCACACACAGTGAAGTATGGTGTTAATCCACACACAGTGAAGTATGGTGTTAATCCACAGTGAAGTATGGTGAACAGTGAAGTATGGTGTTAATCCACACACAGTGAAGTATGGTGTTAATCCACACACAGTGAAGTATGGTGTTAATCCACACACAGTGAAGTATGGTGTTAATCCACACACAGTGAAGTATGGTGTTAATCCACACACAGTGAAGTATGGTGTTAATCCACACACAGTGAAGTATGGTGTTAATCCACACACAGTGAAGTATGGTGTTAATCCACACACAGTGAAGTATGGTGTTAATCCACACACAGTGAAGTATGGTGTTAATCCACACACAGTGAAGTATGGTGTTAATCCACACACAGTGAAGTATGGTGTTAATCCACACACAGTGAAGTATGGTGTTAATCCACACACAGTGAAGTATGGTGTTAATCCACACACAGTGAAGTATGGTGTTAATCCACACACAGTGAAGTATGGTGTTAATCCACACACAGTGAAGTATGGTGTTAATCCACACACAGTGAAGTATGGTGTTAATCCACACACAGTGAAGTATGGTGTTAATCCACACACAGTGAAGTATGGTGTTAATCCACACACAGTGAAGTATGGTGTTAATCCACACACAGTGAAGTATGGTGTTAATCCACACACAGTGAAGTATGGTGTTAATCCACACACAGTGAAGTATGGTGTTAATCCACACACAGTGAAGTATGGTGTTAATCCACACACAGTGAAGTATGGTGTGGTGTTAATCCACACACAGTGAAGTATGGTGTTAATCACAGTGAAGTATGGTGTTAATCCACACACAGTGAAGTATGGTGTTAATCCACACACAGTGAAGTATGGTGTTAATCCACACACAGTGAAGTATGGTGTTAATCCACACACAGTGAAGTATGGTGTTAATCCACACACAGTGAAGTATGGTGTTAATCCACACACAGTGAAGTATTGGTGTTAATCCACACACAGTGAAGTATGGTGTTAATCCACACACAGTGAAGTATGGTGTTAATCCACACACAGTGAAGTATGGTGTTAATCCACACACAGTGAAGTATGGTGTTAATCCACACACAGTGAAGTATGGTGTTAATCCACACACAGTGAAGTATGGTGTTAATCCACACACAGTGAAGTATGGTGTTAATCCACACACAGTGAAGTATGGTGTTAATCCACACACAGTGAAGTATGGTGTTAATCCACACACAGTGAAGTATGGTGTTAATCCACACACAGTGAAGTATGGTGTTAATCCACACACAGTGAAGTATGGTGTTAATCCACAGTGAAGTATGGTGTTAACACACAGTGAAGTATGGTGTTAATCCACACACAGTGAAGTATGGTGTTAATCCACACACAGTGAAGTATGGTGTTAATCCACACACAGTGAAGTATGGTGTTAATCCACACACAGTGAAGTATGGTGTTAATCCACACACAGTGAAGTATGGTGTTAATCCACACACAGTGAAGTATGGTGTTAATCCACACACAGTGAAGTATGGTGTTAATCACACACAGTGAAGTATGGTGTTAATCCACACACAGTGAAGTATGGTGTTAATCCACACACAGTGAAGTATTGGTGTTAATCCACACACAGTGAAGTATGGTGTTAATCCACACACAGTGAAGTATGGTGTTAATCCACACACAGTGAAGTATGGTGTTAATCCCACACAGTGAAGTATGGTGTTAATCCACACACAGTGAAGTATGGTGTTAATCCACACACAGTGAAGTATGGTGTTAATCCACACACAGTGAAGTATGGTGTTAATCCACACACAGTGAAGTATGGTGTTAATCCATTTACTTTCTTTACGGTTTGTTCTACCCAAAGAAGAAGAAAACTGCATCCCAATTCCAGTTCATGGAAAACTGCATCCCAATCCCAGTTCATGGAAAACTGCATCCCAATTCCAGTTCATGGAAAACTGCATCCCAATCCCAGTTCATGGAAAACTGCATCCCAATTCCAGTTCATGGAAAACTGCATCCCAATCCCAGTTCATGGAAAACTGCATCCCAATTCCAGTTCATGGAAAACTGCATCCCAATTCCAGTTCATGGAAAACTGGATCCCAATTCCAGTTCATGGAAAACTGCATCCCAATTCCAGTTCATGGAAAACTGCATCCCAATTCCAGTTCATGGAAAACTGCATCCCAATCCCAGTTCATGGAAAACTGCATCCCAATTCCAGTTCATGGAAAACTGCATCCCAATTCCAGTTCATGGAAAACTGCATCCCAATTCCAGTTCATGGAAAACTGCATCCCAATTCCAGTTCATGGAAAACTGCATCCCAATTCCAGTTCATGGAAAACTGCATCCCAATCCCAGTTCATGGAAAACTGCATCCCAATTCCAGTTCATGGAAAACTGCATCCCAATTCCAGTTCATGGAAAACTGCATCCCAATCCCAGTTCATGGAAAACTGCATCCCAATTCCAGTTCATGGAAAACTGCATCCCAATTCCAGTTCATGGAAAACTGCATCCCAATTCCAGTTCATGGAAAACTGCATCCCAATTCCAGTTCATGGAAAACTGCATCCCAATTCCAGTTCATGGAAAACTGCATCCCAATTCCAGTTCATGGAAAACTGCATCCCAATTCCAGTTCATGGAAAACTGCATCCCAATTCCAGTTCATGGAAAACTGGATCCCAATTCCAGTTCATGGAAAACTGCATCCCAATTCCAGTTCATGGAAAACTGCATCCCAATTCCAGTTCATGGAAAACTGCATCCCAATCCCAGTTCATGGAAAACTGCATCCCAATTCCAGTTCATGGAAAACTGCATCCCAATTCCAGTTCATGGAAAACTGCATCCCAATTCCAGTTCATGGAAAACTGCATCCCAATCCCAGTTCATGGAAAACTGCATCCCAATTCCAGTTCATGGAAAACTGCATCCCAATTCCAGTTCATGGAAAACTGCATCCCAATTCCAGTTCATGGAAAACTGCATCCCAATTCCAGTTCATGGAAAACTGCATCCCAATCCCAGTTCATGGAAAACTGCATCCCAATTCCAGTTCATGGAAAACTGCATCCCAATTCCAGTTCATGGAAAACTGCATCCCAATCCCAGTTCATGGAAAACTGCATCCCAATCCCAGTTCATGGAAAACTGCATCCCAATTCTCCCCTTTTCTCCCTGAAGCGTTCACCATTTCACTCCACACCAGGATGTAAAAGCATTAGATAGGTGTATCCGTCTGGGTACTAAAGCATTAGATAGGTGTATCAGTCTGGGTACTAAAGCAGTAGATAGGTGTATCAGTCTGAGTACTAAAATCATTAGATAGGTGTATCAGTCTGTGTCCTAAAGCATTAGATATGTGTATCAGTCTGTGTCCTAAAGCATTAGATAGGTGTATCAGTCTGTGTCCTAAAGCATTAGATAGGTGTATCAGTCTGGGTACTAAAGCATTAGATAGGTGTATCAGTCTGTGTCCTAAATCATTAGATAGGTGTATCAGTCTGTGTCCTAAAGCATTAGATAGGTGTATCAGTCTGTGTCCTAAAGCATTAGATAGGTGTATCAGTCTGGGTACTAAAGCATTAGATAGGTGTATCAGTCTGTGTCCTAAAGCATTAGATAGGTGTATCAGTCTGGGTACTAAAGCATTAGATAGGTGTATCCGTCTGGGTACTAAAGCATTAGATAGGTGTATCCGTCTGGGTACTAAAGCATTAGATAGGTGTATCAGTCTGGGTACTAAAGCAGTAGATAGGTGTATCAGTCTGAGTACTAAAATCATTAGATAGGTGTATCAGTCTGTGTCCTAAAGCATTAGATAGGTGTATCCGTCTGGGTACTAAAGCATTAGATAGGTGTATCAGTCTGGGTACTAAAGCAGTAGATAGGTGTATCAGTCTGAGTACTAAAATCATTAGATAGGTGTATCAGTCTGTGTCCTAAAGCATTAGATAGGTGTATCCGTCTGGGTACTAAAGCATTAGATAGGTGTATCAGTCTGGGTACTAAAGCAGTAGATAGGTGTATCAGTCTGAGTACTAAAATCATTAGATAGGTGTATCAGTCTGTGTCCTAAAGCATTAGATAGGTGTATCAGTCTGTGTCCTAAAGCATTAGATAGGTGTATCAGTCTGTGTCCTAAAGCATTAGATAGGTGTATCAGTCTGGGTACTAAAGCATTAGATAGGTGTATCAGTCTGTGTCCTAAATCATTAGATAGGTGTATCAGTCTGTGTCCTAAAGCATTAGATAGGTGTATCAGTCTGTGTCCTAAAGCATTAGATAGGTGTATCAGTCTGGGTACTAAAGCATTAGATAGGTGTATCAGTCTGTGTCCTAAAGCATTAGATAGGTGTATCAGTCTGGGTACTAAAGCATTAGATAGGTGTATCCGTCTGGGTACTAAAGCATTAGATAGGTGTATCCGTCTGGGTACTAAAGCAGTAGATAGGTGTATCAGTCTGGGTACTAAAGCAGTAGATAGGTGTATCAGTCTGGGTACTAAAATCATTAGATAGGTGTATCAGTCTGTGTCCTAAAGCATTAGATAGGTGTATCCGTCTGGGTACTAAAGCATTAGATAGGTGTATCAGTCTGGGTACTAAAGCAGTAGATAGGTGTATCAGTCTGAGTACTAAAATCATTAGATAGGTGTATCAGTCTGTGTCCTAAAGCATTAGATAGGTGTATCAGTCTGTGTCCTAAAGCATTAGATAGGTGTATCAGTCTGTGTCCTAAAGCATTAGATAGGTGTATCAGTCTGGGTACTAAAGCATTAGATAGGTGTATCAGTCTGTGTCCTAAATCATTAGATAGGTGTATCAGTCTGTGTCCTAAAGCATTAGATAGGTGTATCAGTCTGTGTCCTAAAGCATTAGATAGGTGTATCAGTCTGGGTACTAAAGCATTAGATAGGTGTATCAGTCTGTGTCCTAAAGCATTAGATAGGTGTATCAGTCTGGGTACTAAAGCATTAGATAGGTGTATCCGTCTGGGTACTAAAGCATTAGATAGGTGTATCCGTCTGGGTACTAAAGCATTAGATAGGTGTATCAGTCTGGGTACTAAAGCAGTAGATAGGTGTATCAGTCTGAGTACTAAAATCATTAGATAGGTGTATCAGTCTGTGTCCTAAAGCATTAGATAGGTGTATCCGTCTGGGTACTAAAGCATTAGATAGGTGTATCAGTCTGGGTACTAAAGCAGTAGATAGGTGTATCAGTCTGAGTACTAAAATCATTAGATAGGTGTATCAGTCTGTGTCCTAAAGCATTAGATAGGTGTATCCGTCTGGGTACTAAAGCATTAGATAGGTGTATCAGTCTGGGTACTAAAGCAGTAGATAGGTGTATCAGTCTGAGTACTAAAATCATTAGATAGGTGTATCAGTCTGTGTCCTAAAGCATTAGATAGGTGTATCAGTCTGTGTCCTAAAGCATTAGATAGGTGTATCAGTCTGTGTCCTAAAGCATTAGATAGGTGTATCAGTCTGGGTACTAAAGCATTAGATAGGTGTATCAGTCTGTGTCCTAAATCATTAGATAGGTGTATCAGTCTGTGTCCTAAAGCATTAGATAGGTGTATCAGTCTGTGTCCTAAAGCATTAGATAGGTGTATCAGTCTGGGTACTAAAGCATTAGATAGGTGTATCAGTCTGTGTCCTAAAGCATTAGATAGGTGTATCAGTCTGGGTACTAAAGCATTAGATAGGTGTATCCGTCTGGGTACTAAAGCATTAGATAGGTGTATCCGTCTGGGTACTAAAGCAGTAGATAGGTGTATCAGTCTGTGTCCTAAAGCATTAGATAGGTGTATCAGTCTGTGTCCTAAAGCATTAGATAGGTGTATCAGTCTGTGTCCTAAATCATTAGATAGGTGTATCAGTCTGTGTCCTAAATCATTAGATAGGTGTATCAGTCTGTGTCCTAAAGCATTAGATAGGTGTATCAGTCTGGGTACTAAAGCATTAGATAGGTGTATCAGTCTGGGTACTAAATCATTAGATAGGTGTATCAGTCTGTGTCCTAAAGCATTAGATAGGTGTATCAGTCTGGGTACTAAAGCATTAGATAGGTGTATCAGTCTGGGTACTAAAGCATTAGATAGGTGTATCAGTCTGGGTACTAAAGCATTAGATAGGTGTATCAGTCTGGGTACTAAAGCATTAGATAGGTGTATCAGTCTGGGTACTAAAGCATTAGATAGGTGTATCAGTCTGGGTACTAAAGCATTAGATAGGTGTATCAGTCTGGGTACTAAAGCATTAGATAGGTGTATCAGTCTGGGTACTAAAGCATTAGATATGTGTATCAGTCTGGGTACTAAAGCATTAGATAGGTGTATCAGTCTGGGTACTAAAGCATTAGATAGGTGTATCAGTCTGGGTACTAAAGCATTAGATAGGTGTATCAGTCTGGGTACTAAAGCATTAGATAGGTGTATCAGTCTGGGTACTAAAGCATTAGATAGGTGTATCAGTCTGTGTCCTAAATCATTAGATAGGTGTATCAGTCTGGGTACTAAAGCATTAGATAGGTGTATCAGTCTGGGTACTAAAGCATTAGATAGGTGTATCAGTCTGGGTACTAAAGCATTAGATAGGTGTATCAGTCTGGGTACTAAAGCATTAGATAGGTGTATCAGTCTGGGTACTAAAGCATTAGATAGGTGTATCAGTCTGGGTACTAAAGCATTAGATAGGTGTATCAGTCTGTGTCCTAAATCATTAGATAGGTGTATCAGTCTGGGTACTAAAGCATTAGATAGGTGTATCAGTCTGGGTACTAAAGCATTAGATAGGTGTATCAGTCTGGGTACTAAATCATTAGATAGGTGTATCAGTCTAAAGCATTAGATAGGTGTATCAGTCTGGGTACTAAAGCATTAGATAGGTGTATCAGTCTGGGTACTAAAGCATTAGATAGGTGTATCAGTCTGGGTACTAAAGCATTAGATAGGTGTATCAGTCTGGGTACTAAAGCATTAGATAGGTGTATCAGTCTGGGTACTAAAGCATTAGATAGGTGTATCAGTCTGGGTACTAAAGCATTAGATAGGTGTATCAGTCTGGGTACTAAAGCATTAGATAGGTGTATCAGTCTGGGTACTAAAGCATTAGATAGGTGTATCAGTCTGGGTACTAAAGCATTAGATAGGTGTATCAGTCTGGGTACTAAAGCATTAGATAGGTGTATCAGTCTGGGTACTAAAGCATTAGATAGGTGTATCAGTCTGGGTACTAAAGCATTAGATAGGTGTATCAGTCTGGGTACTAAAGCATTAGATAGGTGTATCAGTCTGGGTACTAAAGCATTAGATAGGTGTATCAGTCTGGGTACTAAAGCATTAGATAGGTGTATCAGTCTGGGTACTAAAGCATTAGATAGGTGTATCAGTCTGGGTACTAAAGCATTAGATAGGTGTATCAGTCTGGGTACTAAAGCATTAGATAGGTGTATCAGTCTGGGTACTAAAGCATTAGATAGGTGTATCAGTCTGGGTACTAAAGCATTAGATAGGTGTATCAGTCTGGGTACTAAAGCATTAGATAGGTGTATCAGTCTGGGTACTAAAGCATTAGATAGGTGTATCAGTCTGGGTACTAAAGCATTAGATAGGTGTATCAGTCTGGGTACTAAAGCATTAGATAGGTGTATCAGTCTGGGTACTAAAGCATTAGATAGGTGTATCAGTCTGGGTACTAAAGCATTAGATAGGTGTATCAGTCTGGGTACTAAAGCATTAGATAGGTGTATCAGTCTGGGTACTAAAGCATTAGATAGGTGTATCAGTCTGGGTACTAAAGCATTAGATAGGTGTATCAGTCTGGGTACTAAAGCATTAGATAGGTGTGTCAGTCTGGGTACTAAAGCATTAGATAGGTGTATCAGTCTGGGTACTAAAGCATTAGATAGGTGTATCAGTCTGGGTACTAAAGCATTAGATAGGTGTATCAGTCTGGGTACTAAAGCATTAGATAGGTGTATCAGTCTGGGTACTAAAGCATTAGATAGGTGTATCAGTCTGGGTACTAAAGCATTAGATAGGTGTATCAGTCTGGGTACTAAAGCATTAGATAGGTGTATCAGTCTGGGTACTAAAGCATTAGATAGGTGTATCAGTCTGGGTACTAAAGCATTAAAGCATAAAGCATTAGATAGGTGTATCAGTCTGGGTACTAAAGCATTAGATAGGTGTATCAGTCTGGGTACTAAAGCATTAGATAGGTGTATCAGTCTGGGTACTAAAGCATTAGATAGGTGTATCAGTCTGGGTACTAAAGCATTAGATAGGTGTATCAGTCTGGGTACTAAAGCATTAGATAGGTGTATCAGTCTGGGTACTAAAGCATTAGATAGGTGTATCAGTCTGGGTACTAAAGCATTAGATAGGTGTATCAGTCTGGGTACTAAAGCATTAGATAGGTGTATCAGTCTGGGTACTAAAGCATTAGATAGGTGTATCAGTCTGGGTACTAAAGCATTAGATAGGTGTATCAGTCTGGGTACTAAAGCATTAGATAGGTGTATCAGTCTGGGTACTAAAGCATTAGATAGGTGTATCAGTCTGGGTACTAAAGCATTAGATAGGTGTGTCAGTCTGGGTACTAAAGCATTAGATAGGTGTATCAGTCTGGGTACTAAAGCATTAGATAGGTGTATCAGTCTGGGTACTAAAAGCATTAGATAGGTGTATCAGTCTGGGTACTAAAGCATTAGATAGGTGTATCAGTCTGTGTCCTAAAGCATTAGATAGGTGTATCAGTCTGGGTACTAAAGCATTAGATAGGTGTATCAGTCTGTGTCCTAAAGCATTAGATAGGTGTATCAGTCTGGGTACTAAAGCATTAGATAGGTGTATCAGTCTGGGTACTAAAGCATTAGATAGGTGTATCAGTCTGTGTCCTAAATCATCAGTCTGGGTGCCACCTTTCTTCCAACAATTCAGTCAACCAGTCCAGACTTGGAGGAGAATGGGAGAGAATGGGAGATGGGCCCTGTCCAAAAAATGCACCATTTTATAACGGCACCCCGTATAAGGCCTGGCATATTGAATGTGAACGCATGTACCCTGAAGAGTTCTGAATGTAATGTGTTACATGGCCTCAAATCTCCTCTCTCTCCTGACAAGTCAACTTGTCAGAAATCACGGGGATTCAATAGGACGGCATTTTTCGACACACCCTTGGATTTGAGGCTCCTCCTACCTTTACGTGTACAGCTGGTGGAGGCGTCGGCCCACTCTATGTCATTAATGACGAAGCTGTAGCAGTGCCCTCTGAAAGGCAACCAGAACCAGGGAGTGTTTCTACCACTGATCTCCTCCTGCTCCTCCTGGATACATTCCCCAGGGTACTGGGGTGGGGCCGTGGGCGGGACGGCTGTGGGGAACAAACCAAAAGGATTACAGCACTGCACAGGGATTAACCAATAGGATATCCTCTCTGGGAGACACTAGCCAATGGTATTACGGAGCAGCATAAGGACCAACCAATAGGATCCTTCCCAGCCTGCTGCTTTCACACACTGGGGTAGGTACCTGTCTCACCTGGGGACTACCAACAGACTGGGGTAGGTACCTGTCTCAGCTGGTGACTACTAACACACTGGGGTAGGTACCTGTCTCACCTGGGGACTACCAACACACTGGGGTAGGTACCTGTCTCACCTGGTGACTACTAACACACTGGGGTAGGTACCTGTCTCACCTGGAGACTACTAACACACTGGGGTAGGTACCTGTCTCACCTGGTGACTACTAACACACTGGGGTAGGTACCTGTCTCACCTGGTGACTACTAACACACTGGGGTAGGTACCGGTCTCACCTGGTGACTACTAACACACTGGGTTAGGTACCTGTCTCACCTGGGGACTACTAACACACTGGGGTAGGTACCTGTCTCACCTGACAACTACTAACACACTGGGGTAAGTGACTGTCTTACCTGGGGACTGCTTACACACACTGGGGTAGGTGTTGTTACAAAGGGCTGTCTTCCAGGTGCCTTCCACATCCAGGTAGACACAGGGCCGGTCTCTGCTGGGCTCGTCTTGGGCCCACCGGTTCATGCTCAAGGGCCAGCCGTCCATCCACCTGAAGTAGCCGTGCGTCTGAAAAAACAAACCACTACAGCTGTAAGTCAGTTGGTAGAGCACGGCGCTCCCAACGTCACTCTCATGGGTTTGATTCCTGCTGGCACCGCCCTGACGATCTGAACTCCATGTTACATTACAGTACTCCAGCCTTTCCTGACGATCTGAACTCCATGTTACATTACAGTACACTAGCCTTTCCTGATGATCTGAACTCCATGTTACATTACAGTACACTAGCCTTTCCTGACGATCTGAACTCCATGTTATATTACAGTACACTAGCCTTTCCTGACAATCTGAATCCCATGTTATATTACAGTACTATACTATAGTATTACTACAACCAGTCTCTATCACCCCTCAGATACTATAGTATTACTACAACCAGTCTCTATCACCCCTCAGATACTATAGTATTACTGATGTACCAACCAGTCTCTATCACCCCTCAGATACTATAGTATTACTGATATACCAACCAGTCTCTATCACCCCTCAGATACTATAGTATTACTACAACCAGTCTCTATCACCCCTCAGATACTATAGTATTACTACAACCAGTCTCTATCACCCCTCAGATACTATAGTATTACTACAACCAGTCTCTATCACCCCTCAGATACTATAGTATTACTACAACCAGTCTCTATCACCCTCAGATACTATAGTATTACTACAACCAGTCTCTATCACCCCTCAGATACTATAGTATTACTGATGTACCAACCAGTCTCTATCACCCCTCAGATACTATAGTATTACTGATATAACAACCAGTCTCTATCACCCCTCAGATACTATAGTAATACTGATGTACCAACCAGTCTCTATCACCCCTCAGATACTATAGTATTACTACAACCAGTCTCTATCACCCCTCAGATACTATAGTATTACTGATGTACCAACCAGTCTCTATCACCCCTCAGATACTATAGTATTACTGTAACCAGTCTCTATCACCCCTCAGATACTATAGTATTACTTATGCTCCATCATGTCTTGAGTATAGATATGTTCCAAGTTTCACCCAGAATCCAACAGTACCAATAACCTGCCTGTTCTGAGGAGGAGCCCGTTGCACCTGAAGAGACAGCTAGTACTGTACCTCATTCCTATTGAGTCCAATCCACAGTGGTGTCTGCAGCTTCAGAGCCTGCAGCTCCAGGTAGGCTACTGACAGTTCATCCAGGGTGCTAGCCAGCTGGCCCTCCTCAGCCTCACACTGCATCCGGGCTTCGGGCCATGTCCTGTTCTGGGGCAGCACCTTGTAGGAGTCGTTGGCCAGCTTCACCCAGCCTCTAGGTAACACTGTCGGTGTCGGGACTGGGATGCCTGAGTCTAGGAGGACAGAGCAACACTTAGTCACATTACAAATCACAGGGCCGAGGATGGAGACAAAAAGGAGGAGGAAGAAGAGGATGAAGAGTAGGGGAGAGAAAGAAGGAGAGAGCGAGAGAAGAGGAGGAGAATGTCTGTTCTCACCAACTTTACGCTGACAGATGAAGCCGTGTGGTTCGTTGCAGGACCTGATTTCCCATTTTCCCAAGATGGAGGAGGAACTGGCCATCACAATACACTGTGAGACAAAGATGATCAATATCGACAACATTCACAGTCACAGACTTAATTCCCTCATATCCTAGAGCTTTGAGCAAAATGTAAGTCTAGCACTTTAAATAATACATTATTAATATGTTATTATATCCGATTTATTGTGTGTAATTCTCATTTTGAATGGTGATAGTTAGTTTAAATTGATCTTACCCGACTAGCCTGAGAGGAAAGCATATCCATGTACCACTACAATTAGAAATGGTATACGTTAGTGGTATTCATTAAGAAATTGTTCTAGAGATAAAGTAAACGATGGGGATTTAATCAATGTGTTTCAGTATAATGTGTAAACGATAGGGATTTAGTCAATGTGTTTCAGTATAATATGTATTTAAACATATGTACAGTAGGCCTGTCGGTGTGTATACAAAATGTTTAGCTGGTGAAAGTATACCCCTTGTATTCACATTTTGCTGTTTTAAAATTACATTAATTGTTTTTGTCAAAAATGTTCAAGCACATTTGGTTGGAAATCTTTGATGGAGAAGCAATATTCAAACTTTGTTTCTGTTTTTTTAAGCAGATTAAAGTCAGGATTGAGACTGGGCCATTCACTCTACACCTATTGGAAAGCCATTCTGGTGTGTCTTTGGCATTCACATGTGTGTAATTAGGATTTCTTGTCCCTGGGATAGTTCAAGAATGTCTTGTTCCTGGGATAGTCCCAGGGCTTTCTTGTCCCTGGGATAGTCCCAGGGCTTTCTTGTCCCTGGGATAGTCCCAGGGCTTTCTTGTCCCTGGGATAGTCCCAGGGCTTTCTTGTTCCTGGGATAGTCCCAGGGTATCTTGTTCCTGGGATAGTCCCAGGGCTTTCTTGTTCCTGGGATAGTCCCAGGGCTTTCTTGTTCCTGGGATAGTCCCAGGGCTTTCTTGTTCCTGGGATAGTCCCAGGGCTTTCTTGTTCCTGAGATAGTCCCAGGGCTTTCTTGTTCCTGGGATAGTCCCAGGGTATCTTGTCCCTGGGATAGTCCCAGGGCTTTCTTGTCCCTGGGATAGTCCCATGCTATCTTGTTCCTGGGATAGTCCCATGCTTTATTGTCCCTGGATAGTCCCAGGGTTTCTTGTTCCTGGGATAGTCCCAGGGTTTCTTGTTCCTGGGATAGTCCCAGGGTTTCTTGGTCCCTGGGATAGTCCCAGGGTTTCTTGGTCCCTGGGATAGTCCCAGGGTTTCTTGGTCCCTGGGATAGTCCCAGGGTTTCTTGTTCCTGGGATAGTCCCAGGGTTTCTTGGTCCCTGGGATAGTCCCAGGGTTTCTTGGTCCCTGGGATAGTCCCAGGGTTTCTTGGTCCCTGGGATAGTCCCAGGGTTTCTTGTCCCTGGGATAGTCCCAGAGTTCTCAGAAGACAGAGGTAATCTTTCCTATTCTTTTTTACCTGGGCTCTGCTCATGGCATGTCTTTTGATCCTGACACCTTCCCCAAAGAGGCATTGACCAAGTATGATCTCTGGGGTGTTTCCAACCAGTATGATCTCTGGGGTGTTTCCAACCAGTATGAACTCTGGGGTGTTTCCAACCAGTATGAACTCTGGGGTGTTTCCAACCAGTATGAACTCTGGGGTGTTTCCAGCCAGTATGAACTCTGGGGTGTTTCCAACCAGTATGAACTCTGGGGTGTTTCCAACCAGTATGAACTCTGGGGTGTTTCCAACCAGTATGAACTCTGGGGTGTTTCCAACCAGTATGATCTCTGGGGGGTGTTTCTCTGGGGTGTTTCCCAGTATGATCTCTGGGGTGTTTCCAACCAGTATGATCTCTGGGGTGTTTCCAACCAGTATGAACTCTGGGGTGTTTCCAACCAGTATGATCTCTGGGGTGTTTCCAACCAGTATGATCTCTGGGGTGTTTCCACCAAGTATGATCTCTGGGGTGTTTCCAACCAGTATGAACTCTGGGGTGTTTCCAACCAGTATGAACTCTGGGGTGTTTCCAACCAGTATGATCTCTGGGGTGTTTCCACCAAGTATGAACTCTGGGGTGTTTCCACCAAGTATGAACTCTGGGGTGTTTCCACCAAGTATGAACTCTGGGGTGTTTCCACCAAGTATGACCTCTGGGGTGTTTCCAGACAGTATGACCTCTGGGGTGTTTCCAGACAGTATGACCTCTGGGGTGTTTCCAGACAGTATGACCTCTGGGGTGTTTCCAGACAGTATGACCTCTGGGGTGTTTCCAGACAGTATGACCTCTGGGGTGTTTCCAGACAGTATGACCTCTGGGGTGTTTCCAACCAGTATGATCTCTGGGGTGTTTCCAACCAGTATGATCTCTGGGGTGTTTCCAACCAGTATGATCTCTGGGGTGTTTCCAACCAGTATGATCTCTGGGGTGTTTCCAACCAGTATGATCTCTGGGGTGTTTCCAACCAGTATGATCTCTGGGGTGTTTCCAACCAGTATGATCTCTGGGGTGTTTCCAACCAGTATGAACTCTGGGGTGTTTCCAACCAGTATGATCTCTGGGGTGTTTCCAACCAGTATGAACTCTGGGGTGTTTCCAACCAGTATGATCTCTAGGGTGTTTCCAACCAGTATGATCTCTGGGGTGTTTCCAACCAGTATGATCTCTGGGGTGTTTCCAACCAGTATGATCTCTGGGGTGTTTCCAACCAGTATGAACTCTGGGGTGTTTCCAACCAGTATGAACTCTGGGGTGTTTCCAACCAGTATGATCTCTGGGGTGTTTCCAACCAGTATGATCTCTGGGGTGTTTCCAACCAGTATGATCTCTGGGGTGTTTCCAACCAGTATGATCTCTGGGGTGTTTCCAACCAGTATGAACTCTGGGGTGTTTCCAACCAGTATGAACTCTGGGGTGTTTCCAACCAGTATGATCTCTGGGGTGTTTCCACCAAGTATGAACTCTGGGGTGTTTCCAACCAGTATGAACTCTGGGGTGTTTCCACCAAGTATGAACTCTGGGGTGTTTCCACCAAGTATGAACTCTGGGGTGTTTCCACAGACAGTATGACCTCTGGGGTGTTTCCAGACAGTATGACCTCTGGGGTGTTTCCAGACAGTATGACCTCTGGGGTGTTTCCAGACAGTATGACCTCTGGGGTGTTTCCAGACAGTATGACCTCTGGGGTGTTTCCAGACAGTATGATCTCTGGGGTGTTTCCAACCAGTATTCCAGACCAGTATGATCTCTGGGGTGTTTCCAACCAGTATGATCTCTGGGGTGTTTCCAACCAGTATGATCTCTGGGGTGTTTCCAACCAGTATGATCTCTGGGGTGTTTCCAACCAGTATGAGACCAAGTATGAGATCTGGGGTGTTTCCAACCAGTATGATCTCTGGGGTGTTTCCAACCAGTATGAACTCTGGGGTGTTTCTACCAAGTATGATCTCTGGGGTGTTTCTACCAAGTATGAACTCTGGGGTGTTTCTACCAAGTATGATCTCTGGGGTGTTTCCAGACAGTATGACCTCTGGGGTGTTTCCAACCAGTATGATCTCTGGGGTGTTTCCAACCAGTATGACCTCTGGGGTGTTTCCAGACAGTATGATCTCTGGGGTGTTTCCAACCAGTATGATCTCTGGGGTGTTTCCAACCAGTATGATCTCTGGGGTGTTTCCAACCAGTATGATCTCTGGGGTGTTTCCAACCAGTATGATCTCTGGGGTGTTTCCAACCAGTATGATCTCTGGGGTGTTTCCAACCAGTATGATCTCTGGGGTGTTTCCAACCAGTATGAACTCTGGGGTGTTTCCAACCAGTATGATCTCTGGGGTGTTTCCAACCAGTATGATCTCTGGGGTGTTTCCAACCAGTATGATCTCTGGGGTGTTTCCAACCAGTATGATCTCTGGGGTGTTTCCAACCAGTATGATCTCTGGGGTGTTTCCAACCAGTATGATCTCTGGGGTGTTTCCAACCAGTATGACTCTGGGGTGTTTCCAACCAGTATGATCTCTGGGGTGTTTCCAACCAGTATGATCTCTGGGGTGTTTCCAACCAGTATGATCTCTGGGGTGTTTCCAACCAGTATGATCTCTGGGGTGTTTCCAACCAGTATGATCTCTGGGGTGTTTCCAACCAGTATGATCTCTGGGGTGTTTCCAACCAGTATGATCTCTGGGGTGTTTCCAACCAGTATGATCTCTGGGGTGTTTCCAACCAGTATGATCTCTGGGGTGTTTCCAACCAGTATGATCTCTGGGGTGTTTCCAACCAGTATGATCTCCTGGGGTGTTTCCAACCAGTATGATCTCTGGGGTGTTTCCAGTATGAACCAGTATGATCTCTGGGGTGTTTCCAGTATGAACTCTGGGGTGTTTCCAACCAGTATGATCTCTGGGGTGTTTCCAACCAGTATGATCTCTGGGGTGTTTCCAACCAGTATGATCTCTGGGGTGTTTCCAACCAGTATGACCTCTGGGGTGTTTCCAACCAGTATGATCTCTGGGGTGTTTCCAACCAGTATGATCTCTGGGGTGTTTCCAACCAGTATGATCTCTGGGGTGTTTCCAACCAGTATGATCTCTGGGGTGTTTCCAACCAGTATGATCTCTGGGGTGTTTCCAACCAGTATGATCTCTGGGGTGTTTCCAACCAGTATGATCTCTGGGGTGTTTCCAGACAGTATGACCTCTGGGGTGTTTCCAACCAGTATGATCTCTGGGGTGTTTCCAACCAGTATGACCTCTGGGGTGTTTCCAACCAGTATGTGTTTCCAACCAGTATGATCTCTGGGGTGTTTCCAGTTTCCAACCAGTATGATCTCTGGGGTGTTTCCAACCAGTATGATCTCTGGGGTGTTTCCAACCAGTATGATCTCTGGGGTGTTTCCAACCAGTATGATCTCTGGGGTGTTTCCAACCAGTATGACCTCTGGGGTGTTTCCAACCAGTATGACCTCTGGGGTGTTTCCAACCAGTATGATCTCTGGGGTGTTTCCAACCAGTATGATCTCTGGGGTGTTTCCAACCAGTATGATCTCTGGGGTGTTTCCAACCAGTATGAACTCTGGGGTGTTTCCAACCAGTATGACTCTGGGGTGTTTCCAACCAGTATGATCTCTGGGGTGTTTGACTCTGGGGTGTTTCCAACCAGTATGATCTCTGGGGTGTTTCCAACCAGTATGAACTCTGGGGTGTTTCCAACCAGTATGAACTCTGGGGTGTTTCCAACCAGTATGAACTCTGGGGTGTTTCCAACCAGTATGATCTCTGGGGTGTTTCCAACCAGTATGATCTCTGGGGTGTTTCCAACCAGTATGATCTCTGGGGTGTTTCCAACCAGTATGATCTCTGGGGTGTTTCCAACCAGTATGATCTCTGGGGTGTTTCCAACCAGTATGATCTCTGGGGTGTTTCCAACCAGTATGATCTCTGGGGTGTTTCCAACCAGTATGATCTCTGTGTTTCCAACCTCTGGGGTGTTTCCAACCAGTATGATCTCTGGGGTGTTTCCAACCAGTATGATCTCTGGGGTGTTTCCAACCAGTATGATCTCTGGGGTGTTTCCAACCAGTATGATCTCTGGGGTGTTTCCAGTATGATCTCTGGGGTGTTTCCAACCAGTATGATCTCTGGGGTGTTTCCAACCAGTATGATCTCTGGTGGTGTTTCCTGGGGTGTTTCCAGACCAGTATGATGACCTCTGGGGTGTTTCCAGACAGTATGACCTCTGGGGTGTTTCCAGACAGTATGACCTCTGGGGTGTTTCCAGACAGTATGACCTCTGGGGTGTTTCCAGACAGTATGACCTCTGGGGTGTTTCCAGACAGTATGACCTCTGGGGTGTTTCCAACCAGTATGAACTCTGGGGTGTTTCCAACCAGTATGAACTCAACCAGGGTGTTTCCAACCAGTATGATCTCTGGGGTGTTTCCAACCAGTATGATCTCTGGGGTGTTTCCAACCAGTATGATCTCTGGGGTGTTTCCAACCAGTATGATCTCTGGGGTGTTTCCAACCAGTATGATCTCTGGGGTGTTTCCAACCAGTATGATCTCTGGGGTGTTTCCAACCAGTATGATCTCTGGGGTGTTTCCAACCAGTATGATCTCTGGGGTGTTTCCAGACAGTATGACCTCTGGGGTGTTTCCAGACAGTATGATCTCTGGGGTGTTTCCAACCAGTATGAACTCTGGGGTGTTTCCAACCAGTATGAACTCTGGGGTGTTTCCAACCAGTATGATCTCTGGGGTGTTTCCAACCAGTATGATCTCTGGGGTGTTTCCAACCAGTATGATCTCTGGGGTGTTTCCAACCAGTATGATCTCTGGGGTGTTTCCAGTATGAACCAGTATGATCTCTGGGGTGTTTCCACCAAGTATGAGATCTGGGGTGTTTCTACCAAGTATGATCTCTGGGGTGTTTCCAACCAGTATGATCTCTGGGGTGTTTCCAACCAGTATGATCTCTGGGGTGTTTCCAACCAGTATGATCTCTGGGGTGTTTCCAACCAGTATGATCTCTGGGGTGTTTCCAACCAGTATGATCTCTGGGGTGTTTCCAACCAGTATGATCTCTGGGGTGTTTCCAACCAGTATGACCTCTGGGGTGTTTCCAACCAGTATGATCTCTGGGGTGTTTCCAACCAGTATGAACTCTGGGGTGTTTCCAACCAGTATGATCTCTGGGGTGTTTCCAACCAGTATGAACTCTGGGGTGTTTCCAACCAGTATGATCTCTGGGGTGTTTCCAGACAGTATGATCTCTGGGGTGTTTCCAACCAGTATGATCTCTGGGGTGTTTCCAACCAGTATGATCTCTGGGGTGTTTCCAACCAGTATGACCTCTGGGGTGTTTCCAACCAGTATGATCTCTGGGGTGTTTCCAACCAGTATGAACTCTGGGGTGTTTCCAACCAGTATGACCTCTGGGGTGTTTCCAACCAGTATGATCTCTGGGGTGTTTCCAACCAGTATGACCTCTGGGGTGTTTCCAACCAGTATGATCTCTGGGGTGTTTCCAACCAGTATGATCTCTGGGGTGTTTTCTGGGGTGTTTCCAACCAGTATGATCTCTGGGGTGTTTCCAACCAGTATGACCTCTGGGGTGTTTCCAACCAGTATGATCTCTGGGGTGTTTCCAACCAGTATGATCTCTGAAGACAATCAATGCAACACAATCTTTTAAAAATGTTTTATTTATTATTATTATTTTTTTTATTCTACAACTTTGTTTCACTTTGAATTTTGCTGCCTAAGTAATTAATGAGATGTTTTTGCCTACTTGGTTTGTGTAGATATGTAGGCAAAAACATATAATTAGTTACTTACCTTACAGCAAAATATGAAGACTTTGCAAAGCGGGTGTAGACGTAGACGTTCACTAGGTCCTGTGTGTGTATGTCTGTGTTTACTAAAAGTTTAAAGCGACTTTACCTGACTATAGGGATGCCATAGCGATGGGAACATCTGCGACAGTCTCTACAATTAAGAAACAAAATATTACATATTAGGGGTATTAATTAAGAAACATTATTGGTTTAGGGATAAAATTAGAAAATGAAACTCAAAGTAAACTAACACATCATGTCCAGTGTGCCACACAGTGTTCCAGGCTGTAATGTATGTATATATTATGTAAAATGTTACCTCAAATTTCACCACTGAGCAAATGTATTAAGGTCTGCTGAGCACAAACTCGAAAGTTGTGAAAATTCTGTGCAACGTCCAGCGCACGTTTACTGTGAACACTGAGGCTGTACCCACTTAAGTTAGTTTTACTGTGAACACTGAGGCTGTACCCACTTAAGTTAGTTTTACTGTGAACACTGAGGCTGTACCCACTTAAGTTACAGGTTTACTGTGAACACTGAGGCTGTACCCACTTAAGTTACAGGTTTACTGTGAACACTGAGGCTGTACCCACTTAAGTTAGTTTTACTGTGAACACTGAGGCTGTACCCACTTAAGTTAGTTTTACTGTGAACACTGAGGCTGTACCCACTATAAGTTAGTTTTACTGTGAACACTGAGGCTGTACCCACTTAAGTTAGTTTAACTGTGAACACTGAGGCTGTATCCACTATAAGTTAGTTTTACTGTGAACACTGAGGCTGTACCTGCTTTAAGTTGCAGTTTTACTGTGAACACTGAGGCTGTACCTGCTTTAAGTTACAGTTTTACTGTGAACACTGAGGCAGTACCTGCTTTAAATTACAGTTTTACTGTGAACACTGAGGCAGTACCTGCTTTAAGTTACAGTTTTACTGTGAACACAGGCGGTACCTGCTTTAAGTTACAGTTTTACTGTGAACACTGAGGCAGTACCTGCTGTAAGTTATAGTTTTAATAGTGGACGAGTAGGCAACTGTGGCTATTTGATCATAATGTAGGTCTACCAGAATTGCCTTCCATTAAAAACAATGGAGAAAATGCATCCCATAAAATTTAACATGGAAATAGATGTTCTATCATTTGAACTTGTTTGCGTGTGTGTTATAAAGACTGAGTTTGTATTGTGGACTTCAGAACGTTCTCGTGAATAAACTGTCCAAGCCTTTTGCATAAGCTGAGTCTAATTATTATTAAACCCACGGGGTCAAAGCTATTGATTGTTTATCACTGGAATTGAAAATAAATGGTTGAACAGACAGTAATAGGGGTTGCAAAAATGGCAACAGAAAATTTGAGGAAGATTCAGGGTCCAGATTTTCCAACCCAGCTGATCTGTAGGGGTCCAAATTTTGCAGCTCTTTCAGAACATCAGCTGTCTGGATGAATGAGAAGTATGGGGGGGGGGCAATTTGCTTTAGGGGGTGCTGAGCTGTTGGCTGGGTTAGGGGTAGCCAGGTGGAAAGCATTGAGAGATACTTCTTAAAATTGTTGACTAGAAATAGAAAGTAACTATAACTGGGCTAATAACTAGCTAACTAGCAAAACATACACAGGTGGCAACAAGTAGCTCTCACTTTGATCTCAGAACAAGATCATCTACTCCCGACCGCTCCTGCTGTAGCCTGAACACAGTGAACGGCAGGGATCCATATATGGCCATGGCTATTTGCATATAGGCCTACTGCAGCTCTGATTGGTTATGGGGCACCGGTCTGTGTAGAGTACAGACTGAGTCCTGCCTGTTGATAGAATCCTACTCCAATGTGCTCTGCCTACAAGAAAGTCTCTTGCACAGTTAGTTTGCATACTAAGTCTTGCACAGTCAGTTTGCATACTAAGTCTTGCACAGTCAGTTTGCATACTAAGTCTTGCACAGTCAGTTTGCATACTAAGTCTTGCACAGTTAGTTTGCATACTAAGTCTTGCACAGTCAGTTTGCATACTAAGTCTTGCACAGTCAGTTTGCATACTAAGTCTTGCACAGTCAGTTTGCATACTAAGTCTTGCACAGTCAGTTTGCATACTAAGTCTTGCACAGTCAGTTTGCATACTAAGTCTTGCACAGTCAGTTTGCATACTAAGTCTTGCACAGTTAGTTTACATACTAAGTCTTGCACAGTCAGTTTGCATACTAAGTCTTGCACAGTTAGTTTGCATACTAAGTCTTGCACAGTCAGTTTGCATACTAAGTCTTGCACAGTTAGTTTGCATACTAAGTCTTGCACAGTCAGTTTGCATACTAAGTCTTGCACAGTCAGTTTGCATACTAAGTCTTGCACAGTCAGTTTGCATACTAAGTCTTGCACAGTTAGTTTGCATACTAAGTCTTGCACAGTCAGTTTGCATACTAAGTCTTGCACAGTTAGTTTGCATACTAAGTCTTGCACAGTCAGTTTGCATACTAAGTCTTGCACAGTTAGTTTGCATACTAAGTCTTGCACAGTCAGTTTGCATACTAAGTCTTGCACAGTTAGTTTGCATACTAAGTCTTGCACAGTCAGTTTGCATACTAAGTCTTGCACAGTCAGTTTGCATACTAAGTCTTGCACAGTCAGTTTGCATACTAAGTCTTGCACAGTTAGTTTGCATACTAAGTCTTGCACAGTCAGTTTGCATACTAAGTCTTGCACAGTCAGTTTGCATACTAAGTCTTGCACAGTCAGTTTGCATACTAAGTCTTGCACAGTCAGTTTGCATACTAAGTCTTGCACAGTCAGTTTGCATACTAAGTCTTGCACAGTCAGTTTGCATACTAAGTCTTGCACAGTCAGTTTGCATACTAAGTCTTGCACAGTCAGTGCACAGTCAGTTTGCATACTAAGTCTTGCACAGTCAGTTTGCATACTAAGTCTTGCACAGTCAGTTTGCATACTAAGTCTTGCACAGTCAGTTTGCATACTAAGTCTTGCACAGTCAGTTTGCATACTAAGTCTTGCACAGTCAGTTTGCATACTAAGTCTTGCACAGTCAGTTTGCATACTAAGTCTTGCACAGTCAGTTTGCATACTAAGTCTTGCACAGTCAGTTTGCATACTAAGTCTTGCACAGTCAGTTTGCATACTAAGTCTTGCACAGTCAGTTTGCATACTAAGTCTTGCACAGTTAGTTTTGTGTCGCTATGTTACATTAAAATGGTCTAACGTTGCACTGATTCGATCCCAAAGTAGAGGTTAACATTGTTAACTGAAGGGGAAAACTAGAGAAAGGTGAGTGAAGGTCTCCGCTTCTCTGCAGTTTAGGGAACATTGATGATGTCTCATGTGACTGTTTATGTTTAAATGTCTGCTTGGCCGTCATGTCTACGACCAGCTGTGGTATATTGGCCATGGGAAAACAACCCTTGGCCCTCATTGCTGGGAAAACAACCCTCGGCCCTCATTGCTGAGGTAAACAACCCTCGGCCCTCATTGCTGGGAAAACAACCCTCGGCCCTCATTGCTGAGATAAACAACCCTCGGCCCTCATTGCTGGGAAAACAACCCTCGGCCCTCATTGCTGAGGTAAACATGTGTACATATGCGTACCTTCGTGAAATCCAAGTTTAAGTATTTGACTGCCTGGCCATCGGTCCAGACAAACGCGTCCCGGTTTAAGTTACTCAGTCCAATCCACAGGTCAGTAGCACCAGAAGCCATCTGGGTCGTCAGAAACACTGCAACCATAGAGATAGAAAGAGAATATCTTTATTTCTGTGTCATTATGGAGTCTGTGACAGCATGGGTAGCTCCATAGAGATAGATAGAGGACTCATCTTTATATCTGTTCCATTATAACATCTGTGACAGCATGGGTAGCTCCATAGAGATAGATAGAGGACTCATCCTTATATCTGTGTCATTATAGAGTCTGTGACAGCATGGGTAGCTCCATAGAGATAGAGGACTCATCCTTATATCTGTGTCATTATAGAGTCTGTGACAGCATGGGTATCTCCATAGAGATGGATAGAGGACTCATCCTTATATCTGTGTCATTATAGAGTCTGTGACAGCATGGGTAGCTCCATAGAGATAGATAGAGGACTCATCCTTATATCTGTGTCATTATAGAGTCTGTGACAGCATGGGTAGCTCCATAGAGATAGATAGAGGACTCATCCTTATATCTGTGTCATTATAGAGTCTGTGACAGCATGGGCAGCTCCATAGAGATAGATAGAGGACTCATCCTTATATCTGTGTCATTATAGAGTCTGTGACAGCATGAGCAGCTCCATAGAGGCTGCAACCCATAGGAATCCCCACCCAGTTGACTACTTAAAAATGGTGGATGATGGCAATGTCTAATAACAATGGCAATGTCAAAGACAAAAGTAGGGGCTCCCTAACCCGGGCGACGCTAGGCCAATTGTGCGTCGCACCACGGACCTCCCGGTCGTGGCCGGTTACGACAGAGCCTGGGCGCGAGCCCAGGGACTCTGATGGCACAGCTGGCGCTGCAGTACAGCGCCCTTCACCACTGCGCCACCCGGGAGGCGCCACCCGGGAGGCCACTCCATACATTTTTCATGGCACTCTAAAGTGCTTGTTACATGTTGACAGGAAAATGGTCCAATTCACACTCTTATCAAGAGAACGTCCCTGGTCATCCCTACTGTCTCTCTGTTGAGTTTGTAAATTATGTGTTGGAGCCCCTGGGTATCCATTAATAAAGAAAACTGGGAAAACTTGTTTGCTTAATATAAGTCATTTTAAATTATTTATACTTTTACTTTTGATACTTACAGTGGGGCAAAAAAGTATTTAGTCAGCCACCAATTGTGCAAGTTTTCCTACTTAAAAAGATGAGAGAGGCCTATAATTTTCATCATAGGTACACTTCAACTATGACAGACAAAATGAGAAAAAAAATCCAGAAAATCACATGGTATGAATTTATTTGCAAATTATGGTGGAAAATAAGTATTTGGTCACCTACAAACAAGCAAGATTTCTGGCACTCACAGACCTGCAACTTCTTCTTTAAGAGGCTCCTCTGTCCTCCACTCGTTACCTGTATTAATGGCACCTGTTTGAACTTGTTATCAGTATAAAAGACACCTGTCCACAACCTCAAACAGTCACACTCCAAACTCCACTATGGCCAAGACCAAAGAGCTGTCAAAGGACACCAGAAACAAAATTGTAGACCTGCACCAGGCTGGGAAGACTGAATCTGCAATAGGTAAGCAGCTTGGTTTGAAGAAATCAACTGTGGGAGCAATTATTAGGAAATGGAAGACATACAAGACCACTGATAATCTCCCTCGATCTGGGCCTCCACGCAAGATCTCACCCCGTGGGGTCAAAATGATCACAAGAACGGTGAGCAAAAATCCCAGAACCACACAGCGGGACCTAGTGAATGACCTGCAGAGAGCTGGGACCAAAGTAACAAAGCCTACCATCAGTAACACACTACACCGCCAGGGACTCAAATCCTGCAGTGCCAGACATGTCCCCCTGCTTAAGCCAGTACATGTCCAGGCCCATCTGAAGTTTGCTAGCATTTGGATGATCCAGAAGAAGATTGGGAGAATGTCATATGGTCAGATGAAACCAAAATATAACTTTTTGGTAAAAACTCAACAAAGAATGCTGAGTTGCATCCAAAGAACACCATACCTACTATGAAGCATGGGGGTGGAAACATCATGCATTGGGGCTGTTTTTCTGCAAAGGGACCAGGACGACTGATCCGTGTTAAGGAAAGAATGAATGGGGCCATGTATCGTGAGATTTTGAGTGAAAACCTCCTTCCATCAGCAAGGGCATTGAATATGAAATGTGGCTGGGTCTTTCAGCATGACAATGATCCCAAACACACCGCCCGGGCAACGAAGGAGTGGCTTCGTAAGAAGCATTTCAAGGTCCTGGAGTGGCCTGGCCAGTCTCCAGATCTCAACCCTATAGAAAATCTTTGTAGGGAATTGAAAGTCCGTGTTGCCCAGCAACAGCCCCAAAACATCACTGCTCTAGAGGAGATCTGCATGGAGGAAAGGGTCAAAATACCAGCAACAGTGTGTGAAAACCTTGTGAAGACTTACAGAAAACGTTTGACCTCTGTCATTGCCAAAAAAGGATATATAACAAAGTATTGAGATAAACTTTTGTTATTGACTAAATACTTATTTTCTACCATAATTTGCAAATAAATTCATTAAAAATCCTACAATGTGATTTTCTGGATTTTTTTTCAAAATTTGTCTGTCATAGTTGAAATGTACCTATGATGAAAATTACAAGCCTCTCTCATCTTTTTAAGTGGGAGAAGTTGCACAATTGGTGGCTGACTAAATACTTTTTTTTCCCCACTGTAAGTATATTTCAAAAAACAAATACTTTTAGACTTTTACTCAAGTAGTATTTTACTGGGTGACTTTGAATTTTACTTGAGTCATTTTCTATTAACGTATCTTTGCTTTTACTCACGTATAAAAATTGGGTACTTCTTCCACCACTGATTTGTTTGTTGTATGTTTTAGGATCAATAGAGGTGATAGGTAGGAGAAAGAGCTATGGTCTTACATGTACTCCAGAGGGAGGGTCTTAGACGGTCATTTACAGGTTAAAATAATCTCACCTTGCTCCCGCCTACTGGCGATGGAAGCCAGGTTAGCTCCCATGGATTGGCAGTACGATCTGGCCTCGAGCCAGGTACAAGGCACCCGGTATCCAATCAATTTGTAGCACTATAATCAAATCAATAAGCAATAAATCAAGTTGATTCAAGTTGATTGATTATAGGCAAACACTTTGAGTTAGACTTTCATTCTCAAAGCCTGTTGTAAAACTGTATTGTCTGTTTTCATGTGAAAGACATTCAACATATTATTACATAATCATTATTTTAACACTCTTCCTGTGTAACCTTTGATCTCTGACCTTAGGATCCATTCTCTCCTCTTACTGACCTTAGACTGGTAGCGGACCCATTCCGGGGGGCAGCCTCCTGTGGGGGGGGCAGTAGGGGGCACGGTGCTGTTCACTGGGGGGGAACCACTCCTCTCACAGATGGACCTCATTTCAGTGCCACAGTTATAGTCATGCCAGAAACCTGAAGACACAGTTATAGTCATGCCAGAACCCTGGAGACACAGTTATAGTCATGCCAGAAACCTGGAGACATAGTTATAGTCATGCCAGAAACCTGGAGACAGAGACACACAGTTATAGTCATGCCAGAAACCTGGAGACAGAGACACACAGTTATAGTCATGCCAGAAACCTGGAGACACAGTTATAGTCATGCCAGAAACCTGAAGACACAGTTATAGTCATGCCAGAACCCTGGAGACACAGTTATAGTCATGCCAGAAACCTGGAGACATAGTTATAGTCATGCCAGAAACCTGGAGACAGAGACACACAGTTATAGTCATGCCAGAAACCTGAAGACACAGTTATAGTCATGCCAGAAACCTGAAGACACAGTTATAGTCATGCCAGAAACCTGGAGACACAGTTATAGTCATGCCAGAAACCTGGAGACACATAGTTATAGTCATGCCAGAAACCTGGAGACACAGTTATAGTCATGCCAGAAACCTGGAGACATAGTTATAGTCATGCCAGAAACCTGGAGACACAGTTATAGTCATGCCAGAAACCTGGAGACACAGCCAGAAACCTGGAGACACAGTTATAGTCATGCCAGAAACCTGGAGACACAGTTATAGACAGAAACCAGTTATAGTCATGCCAGAAACCTGAAGACACAGTTATAGTCATGCCAGAAACCTGGAGACACAGTTATAGTCATGCCAGAAACCTGGAGACACAGTTATAGTCATGCCAGAAACCTGGAGACACAGTTATAGTCATGCCAGAAACCTGGAGACACATAGTTATAGTCATGCCAGAAACCTGGAGACACATTTATAGTCATGCCAGAAACCTGGAGACATAGTTATAGTCATGCCAGAAACCTGGAGACACCTAGTTATAGTCATGCCAGAAACCTGGAGACACAGTTATAGTCATGCCAGAAACCTGGAGACACAGTTATAGTCATGCCAGAAACCTGGAGACACAGTTATAGTCATGCCAGAAACCTGGAGACACAGTTATAGTCATGCCAGAAACCTGGAGACATAGTTATAGTCATGCCAGAAACCTGGAGACAGAGACACACAGTTATAGTCATGCCAGAAACCTGGAGACACAGTTATAGTCATGCCAGAAACCTGGAGACACACAGTTATAGTCATGCCAGAAACCTGGAGGAGACACACAGTTATAGTCATGCCAGAAACCTGGAGACACAGTTATAGTCATGCCAGAAACCTGAGACACACAGTTATAGTCATGCCAGAAACCTGGAGACACCTAGTTATAGTCATGCCAGAAACCTGGAGACATAGTTATAGTCATGCCAGAAACCTGGAGACAGAGACACACAGTTATAGTCATGCCAGAAACCTGGAGACACAGTTATAGTCATGCCAGAAACCTGGAGACATAGTTATAGTCATGCCAGAAACCTGGAGACAGAGACACACAGTTATAGTCATGCCAGAAACCTGGAGACACAGTTATAGTCATGCCAGAAACCTGGAGACGCAGTTATAGTCATGCCAGAAACCTGGAGACACAGTTATAGTCATGCCAGAAACCTGGAGACAGAGACACACAGTTATAGTCATGCCAGAAACCTGGAGACACATAGTTATAGTCATGCCAGAAACCTGGAGACACATAGTTATAGTCATGCCAGAAACCTGGAGACACAGTTATAGTCATGCCAGAAACCTGGAGACATAGTTATAGTCATGCCAGAAACCTGGAGACACAGTTATAGTCATGCCAGAAACCTGGAGACATAGTTATAGTCATGCCAGAAACCTGGAGACACATAGTTATAGTCATGCCAGAAACCTGGAGACACAGTTATAGTCATGCCAGAAAAACAGAGACACAGTTATAGTCATGCCAGAAACCTGGAGACACAGTTATAGTCATGCCAGAAACCTGGAGACACAGTTATAGTCATGCCAGAAACCTGGAGACAGAGACACCTAGTTATAGTCATGCCAGAAACCTGGAGACACAGTTATAGTCATGCCAGAAACCTGGAGACACAGACACACAGTTATAGTCATGCCAGAAACCTGGAGACACAGACACACAGTTATAGTCATGCCAGAAACCTGGAGACACAGTTATAGTCATGCCAGAAACCTGGAGACACAGTTATAGTCATGCCAGAAACCTGGAGACACAGTTATAGTCATGCCAGAAACCTGGAGACAGAGACACACAGTTATAGTCATGCCAGAAACCTGGAGACACAGTTATAGTCATGCCAGAAACCTGGAGACACATAGTTATAGTCATGCCAGAAACCTGGAGACACAGTTATAGTCATGCCAGAAACCTGGAGACATAGTTATAGTCATGCCAGAAACCTGGAGACACAGTTATAGTCATGCCAGAAACCTGGAGACACAGTTATAGTCATGCCAGAAACCTGGAGACATAGTTATAGTCATGCCAGAAACCTGGAGACATAGTTATAGTCATGCCAGAAACCTGGAGACACATAGTTATAGTCATGCCAGAAACCTGGAGACACAGTTATAGTCATGCCAGAAACCTGGAGACATAGTTATAGTCATGCCAGAAACCTGGAGACACAGTTATAGTCATGCCAGAAACCTGGAGACATAGTTATAGTCATGCCAGAAACCTGGAGACACATAGTTATAGTCATGCCAGAAACCTGGAGACACAGTTATAGTCATGCCAGAAACCTGGAGACATAGTTATAGTCATGCCAGAAACCTGGAGACAGAGACACACAGTTATAGTCATGCCAGAAACCTGGAGACACAGTTATAGTCATGCCAGAAACCTGGAGACACACAGTTATAGTCATGCCAGAAACCTGGAGACACCTAGTTATAGTCATGCCAGAAACCTGGAGACACAGTTATAGTCATGCCAGAAACCTGGAGACACAGACACACAGTTATAGTCATGCCAGAAACCTGGAGACACAGACACACAGTTATAGTCATGCCAGAAACCTGGAGACATAGTTATAGTCATGCCAGAAACCTGGAGACACAGTTATAGTCAAGCCAGAAACCTGAACACTCAGACACACAGTTATAGTAGACCTAATCATGCCATTGAGTTAAGTGGTAACCAGCCCCAAGATTCAGAATGAAAATAACTCAATGGAAGTTCTTATAAGAGAGGAACATTTTTGGGCCTCGACTCATCTTTAGCTCACCCATGGAGCTGGACATGACAACACAGTTCTCATCGTTGTTCTTGAAGTCCGGCTGGTTGTTGTCCCATCTCTGGAATACTGCTGGGGAACCGTCCATCCACCTGGACAGAACACAGGACACAATCACTCAGAACACAAGGATTCAAGAACTCAGAACACAGGACACAATCACTCAGAACACAAGGATTCAAGAACTCAGAACACAGGACACAATCACTCAGAACACAAGGATTCAAGAACTCAGAACACAAGAACTCAGAACACAAGGATTCAAGAACTCAGAACACAGGACACAATCACTCAGAACACAAGGATTCAAGAACTCAGAACACAAGAACTCAGAACACAAGGATTCAAGAACTCAGAACACAGGACACAATCACTCAGAACACAAGGATTCAAGAACTCAGAACACAAGAACTCAGAACACAAGGATTCAAGAACTCAGAACACAAGAACTCAGAACACAAGGATTCAAGAACTCAGAACACAAGGATTCAAGAACTCAAAACACAAGAACATGAGAACTCAGAACACAAAACATAAGATATAGAATATTCCTTTGAGCATGGTGAAGTTATTAATTACACTTTGGACGGTGTACACCCAGTCACTACAAAGATACAGGCGTCCGTAATTAAGATGCTGGAGGGGAAGGAAACCACTCAGGGAGTTCACCATGAGGTCAATGGCTGTGATAGGAGAAAACTTAGGATGGATCAACAATCACAATACTAACCTGACTGATAGAGTGAAAAGAAGGAAGCCTGTACTGAACAGAAAATAAGGCAACAAGGCCAAAAAAAATGGCAAAGCATTTAACTTTTTGTCCTGAATACAAAGTGTTATGTTTGGGGAAAATCCAATACAACACATTACTGAGTACCACTCTTCAAATGTTCAATCATAGTGGTGGCTGCATCATGTTATGGGTATGCTTGTCATCGTTAAGGACTGGGGAGGTTTTAAGGATAAAATTATATGGAATGGAGCGTAGCACAAGTAAAATCCTAGAGGACAACCTGGTTCAGTCTGCTTTCCACCTGACACTAGGATGAATTCGCCTTTCAGCAGGACAATAACCGAAAACACAAGGCCAAATCTACACTGGAGTTGCTTGCCAAGAAGACAGTGAATGTTCCTGAGTGGCCGATATTAAAGTTTTGACTTAAATCTACTTGAAAATCTATGGCAAGAGCTGAACATGGTTGTCTAGCAATGATCAACAACCAATTTGACAGAGCTTGAAGAATGTTTTAAAGAATAATGGGTAAATGTTGCAGAATCCAGGTGTGGACAGCTCTTAGAGACTCAATCAGAAAGACTCACAGCTGTAATCACTGCCAAGGGTGATTCTAATATGTATTCACTCAGAGGTGGGAATACTTATGTAAATTAGATATGTCTGTATTTCATTTTCAATAAATGTGTAAACATTTCTAAAAACAAGTTTGTACTTTGTCATTATGGGGTATTGTGTGTTGACTTGTGAGAGAAAAAATACTATTTAACCCATTTTGAATTCAGGCTGTAACAACAAAAAGTGGAATAAATTAAGGGGTATGAATACTTTCTGAACGAACTGTATGTATTACTGATAAGTCAGTAATACTTACACGAAAGATGGAACTCAGAACACAAGAACTCAGCAACACACAAGACATAGAACACATAAAGAACACAGAAAATATGCTTTGTTCATGACATGCCAGAATGTTCGGAAATACAAAACAGAGCAATGAGGTGTGCATTCACATGCTTTGACCTGGTTGAGGACGCCAACTGGCTAATGTCTAAGTAGCTACGTTAACCAATGAACAAAAAGCGCAGCCAACACGCTCTCATCCAAATTATAGTGTTAATAAAACTGTTTTTGGGATAAAAACGTTCCCGTTTTAAACAAGATATTTTGTCACGAAAAGATGCTCGACTATGCATATAATTGACAGCTTTGGATAGAAAACACTCTGACGTTTCCAAAACTGCAAAGATATTGTCTGTGAGTGCCACAGAACTGATGTTACAGGCGAAACCCAGATAAAAATCCAATCAGGAAGTGACGCATTTTTTGAAACCGCCTCATGCCAATGACTCCTTATATGGCTGTGAATGAGCTACGAATGAGCATAGGTTTTCTACGTATTCCCCAAGGTGTCTACAGCATTGTGACGTCTTTTTACACACTTATGTTGAAGAATAGCCATAAGGGACCACATTTAGAAAGTGGTCACATGGTGTCTCCCGCAGAAAATCTTGCGTAAAGTACTGAGGTAGACATTTTTCCAATCGCTTCTTATGAGAAACCAATTGTCTCGACGGATATATTATCGAATAGATAAGTTAAAAACACCTTGAGGATTGATTCTAAACAACGTTTGCCATGTTTCTGTCGATATTATGGAGCTAATTTGGAAAAAAGTTTGGCGTTGTAGTGACTGCATTTTCTGGTCGATTTCTCAGCCAAACCTGATGAACAAACGGGAGCTATTTTGCCTACAAAAATAATATTTTTGGAAAAAAGGAACATTTGCTATCTAACTGGGAGTCTCCAGAGTGAAAACATCCGAAGTTCTTCAAAGGTAAATAATGTATTTTTATTTTTATAATAATTTAAAAAATAATAATTTTAATTTACTTTTCTTATTTTTGTGAAAATGTTGCCTGATGCTAGCAGAGCCTAGTGTTGGATTCTGTGTTTTACATTATAGCCATTACCATATATATGATTGAATATTATCTGCTGTTGGCTTGTGTGGATGTATGTATGTGTTATGCAACATAGCTGACTTGAAACATTGTTAACAGTTTCAGGGCCATGGGCCTTTCTCAGAGTAGCATGAATACAGGAACTGTTCAATGAGTTGGGGGGGGACATTCAGAGCGGTCGTTACGATAACAAGCGGTCTTTTGTTAGATAACAGGAGCCAGGTGTGAGATAAAGGTATCGAGCATGAGCGCATGGATGTTCTTCACAGCAACAGTTACATCTATCAACAGAAGCTCCAAGAGGCTGAGCAATAGGCTGAGCAAGTTTAAACCACGCCCAGCCTCTACTGTGATAGGCCAACAGACGGGTTGGAACTGTCTATCACAGTATAAAGAATACTGTTTTACATACGTTTTGTCAGTTCCCTGTTCTGCCCTGCGTGGTATCACAGTGAGCCCGTATATACGAAAGTTGCATTTGCCATTTATTACTTAGCTAATAAAAATACATAGTATAAAATCTGTGACTCATTGTTATATTTATCCTGATACCAGATTTGAATTTACGCAACCCTAACACTAGCCATAGCATTATGCCATGATAAACGTACACAAGCATATTTTTTAAATCTGAGATGACAGTGTGATTAACAAAAGGCTAAACTGTGTCTCAATATATTTCATTTGTGATTTTCATGAATAGGAAAATGTTCTAGGAAGATTTATGTCCGCTGCGTTATGCTAATTCCTTTGAGGCTACGTTACGCTCCCCATGCGGGATGGGTAGTATCAAGAAAAAGGTCCTCTCAAACCGATTTCTCCCAGAAAGGAAGCTCGTATTTCAGAGTTTCTAAAAGGTCATGAATGAAGCAATAGAACAGCAGTTTGACACCACTATGTTTAGAAGTGATATAAAAAACGTTTTATTTTTCTCTGTTTGATCATCTTCTTTTATACTCACCCGAAAGAGCGATCAAGATCAACTGTTAGCCCGATGTAATGGTTTCCAAAATGCTCTTTATTGATCTGAAAAAAGAGCAATTAGCATCATCAGCTGTCATGGAGTCCACACGTCCGTTTCAACACCTTGATTCAGTGGTGGAACAATGACCCAATTGTGATAATTGAGTAAAAGTTAAAGTCATCCAGTAAAATACTACTTAAGTAAAGGTCTAAAAGTATCTTTTTAAAAACACTTAAGGATCAAAAGTAAATGTCAAAATCCTTATATTGAGCAAATATTTTTTATTTACGCACTCCAACACATCATATACAAATTAGGCCTTTGTGTTCCGTGAGGCCGCGAGTCTGCCAGATGAGAGGCAGAGGGTGACCAGGGATGTTCTCTTGATTAGTGCGTGAATTGGACCATTTTCCTGTCCTGCTAAGCATTCAAAACATTACTTTTGGGTGTCAGGGAAAATGTGTGGAGTAAAAAAGAACATAATTTATTTTTGGAATGAAGTGAAGGAAAAATAAAAGTTGTCAAAAAATATAAATGTAAAGAACAGATACCCCAAAGAATGACTTAAGTAGTACTTTAAAGTATTTTGACCTAAGCACTATACACCACTTGAGTAGTACTTTAAAGTATTTTGACCTAAGCACTATACACCACTTGTGTATATAGCTCTGTGTTTGAAGGCAGGACTATAGCGAAACTATAGGTGTTTACCTTTTTCCACAGAAATGTATTTTCTGTTTGTCCGTTGATAACAACAAGGTCCCCATGCCTCTGCTGACAGTAGTGTCTGGCATTCTCCATGGCCAGCCTCTCAGTATTAAAGTAATATTGAGAGCCTCCATACTCCAGCCAGCCATCCTCTGTCACATTATACTCTAGACAGGGTTAGAAAATATTATGTGCAATTAAGTCCCCTCTGGAGACCAAGCAGATTAGTCCTCTCTAGAGACCAAGCAGATTAGTCCTCTCTAGAGACCAAGCAGATTAGTCCTCTCTAGAGACCAAGCAGATTAGTCCTCTCTAGAGACCAAGCAGATTAGTCCTCTCTAGAGACCAAGCAGATTAGTCCTCTCTAGAGACCAAGCAGATTAGTCCTCTCTAGAGACCAAGCAGATTAGTCCTCTCTAGAGACCAAGCAGATTAGTCCTCTCTAGAGACCAAGCAGATTAGTCATCTCTAGAGACCAAGCAGATTAGTCCTCTCTAGAGACCAAGCAGATTAGTCCTCTCTAGAGACCAAGCAGATTAGTCCTCTCTAGAGACCAAGCAGATTAGTCCTTCAAAGTTCACACTAGCATACCGCAATGCATCCTCAAAATATTTATACTTTTAATGTGGTGAGCTCATTCATTTATTCATTAATTTAAGAGTGATAGACAACTCATCAACACTTGCCAATATTTTCCAGTGAGTCCTGGGAGCTATGGGATAGGTACTGTCAAGGGGACTTACCAGGGATGGTGTTGTTGGGAGGAGGTAGTGGGGTCACTCCTGTAATGCCACAGAGAAAAAGGAGGAGAATGTAGAAGACAAGAGGAGAGAGAAGACTGTGTTAGCTCACCAAGCTAAAGCCTTCTGGTCCCAGTAAGGTTACTAATCATGCACTTCCGTCCCACAGACAGACGCGCTACATCCTGAATGTCTTCCTTTTATAGTGTTGCACTTTTGACCACAACCTCATGGGCAGCGCACCTAGTGGCCGGAGACTTTAATGCAGGGAAACAAATCAGTCCAACACCATCATTAAATTTGCTGATGACACAACAGTGGAGGCTATATGGGGCTACCGAGTGGCGCAGTGGTCTAAGGCACTGTATCTCAATTGCCATACCAGGCGTTGATGCAACCAGTCAGGATGCTCTTGGTGGTGCATCTGCAGAACCTTTTGAGGATCTGAGGATCCACCTTTTCAGCCTACTGAGGGGAATAGCCATTGTCGTGCCCTCTTCATGACTGTCTTGGTGTGTTTGGACCATGATAGTTTGTTGGTGATGTGGACACCAAGGAACTTGAAGCTCTCAACCTGCTCCACTGCAGTCCCGTCGATGAGAATGGGGGCGTGCTCAGTCCTCCTTTTCCTGTAGTCCACAATCATCTCCTTTAGTCTTGGGTCACATTGAGGGATTGGTTGTTTTATTGATGCTCTTTAATTATTTGTTGTTTTTAGATTTTATTTTTTTATTTTTCAATTAAATGTTTTCTTTATTCATTTTGAGAGACTCCATTCCTTATGGAATCTCACACAGCCAGACTGAGAGACCCCATACAATTACATTACCTTTAGGGATCTCACACAGCCAGACTGAGAGACTCCATACATTACATTACCTTTAGGGATCTCACACAGCCAGTCGTTGTAGTCCTCACAGTTTACATCGTTCCAGGATCCCTCTTCATCCCAGTAAGAGATCCTCATCTCAGCACAGGACTCCACGCCGTTGTAGTTGTTGGGTTCCCCCTCCATCCAGTGTTGGAAGGACAGCTGAGGACAAACACATTTGTAAGAGAAACTTCCCCATGAGGTAGTAGTAGTAGTAGTAGTATTACTATTGCTAGCAGTATTACTATTAGTAGTATTACTATTACTAGCAGTATTACTATTAGTAGTATTACTATTACTAGCAGTATTACTATTAGTAGTATTACTATTACTAGCAGTATTACTATTAGTAGTCGTACTATTACTAGCAGTATTACTATTAGTAGTATTACTATTACTAGCAGTATTACTATTAGTAGTATTACTATTACTAGCAGTATTACTATTAGTAGTATTACTATTACTAGCAGTATTACTATTAGTAGTATTACTATTACTAGCAGTATTACTATTAGTAGTATTACTATTACTAGCAGTATTACTATTAGTAGTATTACTATTGCTAGCAGTATTACTATTAGTAGTATTACTATTACTAGCAGTATTACTATTAGTAGTATTACTATTACTAGCAGTATTACTATTAGTAGTAGTATTACTATTAGTAGTATTACTATTACTAGCAGTATTACTATTAGTAGTCGTACTATTACTATTAGTAGTCGTAGTATTACTATTAGTAGTAGTATTACTATTAGTAGTATTACTATTAGTAGCAGTATTACTATTAGTAGTAGTAGTATTACTATTAGTAGTAGTATTACTATTAGTAGTAGTTGTCGTAGTATTAGTAGCATTAGTATCAGTGGTAGTAGTAGTAGTTGTATTAGTAGCAGTATTACTATTAGTAGTAGTATTACTATTAGTAGTAGTAGCAGTATTACTATTACTAGCAGTATTACTATTAGTAGTAGTATTACTATTAGTAGTAGTATTACTATTAGTAGTAGTTGTCGTAGTATTAGTAGCATTAGTATCAGTGGTAGTAGTAGTAGTCGTATTAGTAGCAGTATTACTATTAGTAGCAGTAGTAGTAGTATTACTTTTAGTAGCAGTAGTATTACTATTAGTAGCAGTAGTAGTATATATATTAGTAGTAGTAGTATTTCTATTAGGAGTAGTAGTAGTAGTAGTAGTAGTAGTATTAGTAGTAGTATTACTATCAGTAGCAGTATTACTATTAGTAGGAGTAGTAGTAGTAGTAGTATTACTTTTAGTAGTGGTGGAAGTAGTATTACTATTAATAGCAGTATTACTAATAGTAATAGTAGTATTATTATCAGTAGCAGTATTACTATTAGTAGCAGTAGTAGTAGTATAATTACTATTAGTAGCAGTAGTAGTAGTAGAATTACTATTAGTAGCAGTAGTAGTAGTAGAATTACTATTAGTAGCAGTAGTAGTAGTAGAATTACTATTAGTAGCAGTATTACTATTAGTAGCAGTAATACTATTTATGTTAGTAGTAGTAGTATATCTATTTCTATTAGTAGTAATAGTATTACTATTATCATTATAAATAGAAGTAGTAGTAGTACTAGTAGTATTATTATTATAAGTAGTAGTAGTAGTAGCATTACTATTAGTAGTAGAAGTCGTAGTATTACTATTAGTTGCAGTAGTAGTATTATTACTATTATTAGCAGTAGTAGTACTATTACTAGTAGTAGTAGTATTACTATTAGTCACAGTTGTAGTAGTAGTATTACTACTAGTATTATAAATAGTAGTCGAATGACTATTAGTAGTAGAGGTAGAAGTATTACTATTATTAGTAGTGGTAGTATTACTAGTAGTAGTAGTACTATTAGTATTATAATTAGTAGTTGTAGTAGTATTAGTAGTTGTAGTAGTATTACTATTTGTCATGCCTTGGTCATTGTATTTTGTGTTTTTGTTATATGTTTGGGTAGGCCAGGGTGTGACATGGGTTTATATGTTGTGTTTCGTATTGGGGTTTGTATTATTTGGGATCGCGGCTGATTAGGGGTGTGGTATAGGCTTGGCTGCCTGAGGCGATTCTCAATTAGAGTCAGGTGCTTATCGTTGTCTCTGATTAGGAACCGTATTTAGGTAGCCTGAATTTCGCTTTGTAATTCGTGGGTGTTTGTACCTGTCTCTGTGTTGTAGTCACCAGATAGGCTGTAATTAGTTTCACGTTCCGTTCTGTTGTTTTTGTATTTGGTTTCAGTTATTTTCATGTACCGCGATTCTTTTATTAAAGTCATGAGTAACCTACACGCTGCATTTCGGTCCGACTCTCTTCATTCAACAGACGAAGGCCGTTACACTATTAGTATTATAGATTGTAGTATAATTACTATTAGTAGTAGTAGTAGTAGTAGTATAACTATTATTACTATTAGTATTACTGTTAGTAGTATTATATATAATTAGTAGTAGTGCTAGTATTAGTAGTAGTAGTAGTAGTAGTATTTATGTTAGTAGTAGTAGTATTATTACTATTATTATTTATATTTTAGAAGTAGTAGTAGTAATAGTAGTAGTACTATTAGTAACAGTATTACTATTAGTAGTAGTAGTTGTAGTAGTATTACTACTAGTATTATAATTAGTAGTAGTAATATTACTATTATAAGTAGTAGCAGTATTAGTAGTGGCATTACTATTAGTATTATAATTAGTAGTAGTATTACTAGTAGTAGTAGTATTAGTAGTGGTATTACTATTAGTATTATAATTAGTAGTAGTATTACTAGTAGTAGTAGTATTAGTAGTGGTATTACTATTAGTATTATAATTAGTAGTAGTATTACTAGTAGTAGTAGTATTAGTAGTGGTATTACTATTAGTATTATAATTAGTACTAGTATTTCTATTATTATGTGAACATAACTCACTGGCGACCCATCAGTCCAGGCGAAGCCAGCGTTGGGATCCTGAGCACTCAGACCGATCCAAGAAGTCCCACCATGGCTAATGTATACAAAACAATACTATATTATCACCATGGTTACGGTATCCAGAACAATACTACATTATCACATATTATCCAGCAAATAGCTGGAGGCAAGGCTTTCTCCTATAGAGCTCCATTTTTATGGAACGGTCTGCCTACCCATGTGAGAGACGCAGACTCGGCCTCAACCTTTAAGTCTTTACTGAAGACTCATCTCTTCAGTGGGTCATATGATTGAGTGTAGTCTGGCCCAGGAGTGTGAAGGTGAACGGAAAGGCTCTGGAGCAACGAACCGCCCTTGCTGTCTCTGCCTGGCCGGTTCCCCTCTTTCCACTGGGATTCTCTGCCTCTAACCCTATTACAGGGGCTGAGTCACTGGCTAACTGGGGCTCTTTCATACCGTCCCTGGGAGGGGTGCGTCACTTGAGTGGGAGTCACTGATGTGATCTTCCTGTCTGGGTTGGCACCCCCCCTTGGGTTGTGCCGTGGCGGAGATATTTGTGGGCTATACTCGGCCTTGTCTCAGGATGGTAAGTTGGTCGTTAAAGATATCCCTCTAGTAGTGTGGGGGCTGTGCTTTGGCAAAGTGGGTGGGGTTATATCCTTCCTGTTTGGCCCAGTCCGGGGGTATCATCGGATGGGGCCACAGTGTCTCCTAACCCCTCCTGTCTTAGCCTCCAGTATTTATACTGCAGTAGTTTGTGTCGGGGGGCTAGGGTCAGTTTATTATATCTGGAGTACTTCTCCTGTCTTATCCGGTGTCCTGTGTGAATTTAGGTATGCTCTCTCTAATTCTCTCTTTCTCTCTTTCTTTCTCTCTCTCGGAGGACCTGAGCCCTAGGACCATGCCCCAGGACTACCTGGCATGATGACTCCTTGCTGTCCCCAGTCCACCTGGCCGTGCTGCTGCTACAGTTTCAACTGTTCTGCCTTATTATTATTCGACCATGCTGGTCATTTATGAACATTTGAACATCTTGGTCATGTTCTGTTATAATCTCCATCCGGCACAGCCAGAAGAGGACTGGCCACCCCTCATAGCCTGGTTACTCACTCGGTTTCTTCCTAGGTTTTGGCCTTTCTAAGGAGTTTTTCCTAGCCACCGTGCTTCAACACCTGCATTGCTTGCTGTTTGGGGGTTTTAGGCTGTTTCTGTCCAGCACTTAGAGATATCAGCTGATGTAAGAAGGGCTTTATAAATCAATTTGATTTGGCTACAGTATCCAAAACAATAATATATTATCACCATGGTTACGGTATCCAGAACAATACTAACTTATCACCATGGCTACAGTATCCAAAACAATACTATATTATTACCTTTTCTACAGTATCCAAAACATTACTATATTATCACCATGGCTACGGTATCCAGAACAATATTATATTATCACCATGGCAGGGAATACAACTTCTGTCAGTGTGAGTTAGCAGTATTACATTATTGGTATGTCGGGGGCCCCACCTAGTGGACAAGGTTTGAGAAACCTGGAAGAAGGTGGAAATATAACTACATACTGCAACAAACATGTAATTAATCCTTTATAGGCAACACACATGTAATTAAAGCTGTATAGGAAACACACATGTAATTAAACCTGTATAGGAAACACACATGTAATTAAACCTGTATATGTTGACTCTTTGGATCCTAGAATAAGTCAAACGACACCGCTGGTTCTGCTCACACTGCCCTACCCTGTGCTCTGACCTCTTTCTCCCCTCTCTCTCCAGATGAAATCTTGCGTCTTGTGACGGCCGGCCGCCCAACAACCTGCCCGCTTGACCCTATCCCCTCCCCTCTTCTCCAGACCATTTCCGGAGACCTTCTCCCTTACCTCACCTCGCTCATCAACTCATCCCTGACCGCTGGCTACGTCCCTTCCGTCTTCAAGAGAGCGAGAGTTGCACCCCTTCTGAAAAAACCTACACTCGATCCCTCCGATGTCAACAATTACAGACCAGTATCCCTTCTTTCTTTTCTCTCCAAAACTCTTGAACGTGCCGTCCTTGGCCAGCTCTCCCGCTATCTCTCTCTGAATGACCTTCTTGATCCAAATCAGTCAGGTTTCAAGACTAGTCATTCAACTGAGACTGCTCTCCTCTGTATCACGGAGGCGCTCCGCACTGCTAAAGCTAACTCTCTCTCCTCTGCTCTCATCCTTCTAGATCTATCGGCTGCCTTCGATACTGTGAACCATCAGATCCTCCTCTCCACCCTCTCCGAGTTGGGCATCTCCGGCGCGGCCCACGCTTGGATTGCGTCCTACCTGACAGGTCGCTCCTACCAGGTGGCATGGCGAGAATCTGTCTCCTCACCACGCGCTCTCACCACCGGTGTCCCCCAGGGCTCTGTTCTAGGCCCTCTCCTATTCTCGCTATACACCAAGTCACTTAGCTCTGTCATAACCTCACATGGTCTCTCCTATCATTGCTATGCAGACGACACACAACTAATCTTCTCCTTTCCCCCTTCTGATGACCAGGTGGCGAATCGCATCTCTGCATGTCTGGCAGACATATCAGTGTGGATGACGGATCACCACCTCAAGCTGAACCTCGGCAAGACGGAGCTGCTCTTCCTCTCGGGGAAGGACTGCCCATTCCATGATCTCGCCATCACGGTTGACAACTCCATTGTGTCCTCCTCCCAGAGCGCTAAGAACCTTGGTGTGATCCTGGACAACACCCTGTCGTTCTCAACCAACATCAAGGCGGTGGCCCGTTCCTGTAGGTTCATGCTCTACAACATCCGCAGAGTACGACCCTGCCTCACACAGGAAGCGGCGCAGGTCCTAATCCAGGCACTTGTCATCTCCCGTCTGGATTACTGCAACTCGCTGTTGGCTGGGCTCCCTGCCTGTGCCATTAAACCCCTTCAACTCATCCAGAACGCCGCAGCCCGTCTGGTGTTCAACCTTCCCAAGTTCTCTCACGTCACCCCGCTCCTCCGTTCTCTCCACTGGCTTCCAGTTGAAGCTCGCATCCGCTACAAGACCATGGTGCTTGCCTACGGAGCTGTGAGGGGAACGGCACCTCAGTACCTCCAGGCTCTGATCAGGCCCTACACCCAAACAAGGGCACTGCGTTCATCCACCTCTGGCCTGCTCGCCTCCCTACCACTGAGGAAGTACAGCTCCCGCTCAGCCCAGTCAAAACTGTTCGCTGCTCTGGCCCCCCAATGGTGGAACAAACTCCCTCACGACGCCAGGACAGCGGAGTCAATCACCACCTTCCGGAGACACCTGAAACCCCACCTCTTTAAGGAATACCTAGGATAGGATAAGTATTCCCTCTCACCCCCCCCCCTTTAAGATTTAGATCCACTATTGTAAAGTGACTGTTCCACTGGATGTCATAAGGTGAATGCACCAATTTGTAAGTCGCTCTGGATAAGAGCGTCTGCTAAATGACTTAAATGTAAATGTAAATGTAATAAGACCTGTCAAAGATTATTGGGGGCTAGAGCCGTTGCTAACCGATAAAGGTGTGAGTTGGAATATCTGAGTGAGGTTGAAGAACTTACACATGATGCATAGACTGGAGGTCCGTGGAACTGTGGATGCTGAGTAGGTCTCCTCCAATCACCCTGCAGAAGTCCCGAGCCTCAAACCAGGTCTTCTCATCTTTGCGAGGCCCTGTAAAGAACTGGACCAGACAAACAACCTATTCAGTGCATTACTTTAGACCAGAGCACTATGGATAGTGCACTACTTTTGACCAAAGCCCTATGGGGTAGTGCACTACTTTAGACCAGAGCCCTATGGGTAGTGCACTACTTTAGACCAGAGCCCTATGGGTAGTGCACTACTTTAGACCAGAGCCCTATGGGCACTGCACAGGGAAAATACTATCATTTAAGACACAGACTGTCTCTGGATCATGATCAGTTACCGTTAGGAAGAGATCCTTATATTACAGACTGTCTCTGGATCGTGATCCGTTACCGTTAGGAAGAGATCCTGAAGTAACGACAAACCAGATCATTGTCCTAAATGACCTATAACCTCTGTAGATCAGGTGGTAGGACATGTTGCTTGCAAGACCAGGATAGTGGGTTTGATTCCCGAGACCACCCATACTGTAAAATGTATGCATGCATGACTGGATAAAAGCGTCTCCTAAATGTCCGATATTATTATTATGTTGCTATATTGTAGAACCTGGCTGTATAGATGTCAAATGAGGAGGAACAGCATTCAAACATCGGGATCGGTGTCCCTTCCGCGGGACGGTTGAGCTAACGTAGGCTAATGCGATTAGCATGAGGTTGTTAGTAACAAGAACATTTCCCAGGATATAGACATATCTGATATGGGCAGAAAGTTTACATTCTTGTTAATCATCAAACTGCACTGTCCAATTTACAGTAGCTATTACAGTGAAAGAATACCATGCTATTGTTGTTTGAGGAGAGTGCACAATTTTGACCAAGAAAAGTTATTAATAAACGAATTAGGCACATTAGGGCAGTCTTGAATTTTGAACAGAAATGCAATGGTTCATTGGATCAGTCTAAAACTATGGAATACACTGATGCCATCTAGTGGCTAAAATCTAAATTGTACCTGGGCTGGAATAATAAATGATGGTCATTTCAAAGATGATGGTACAAAACAAATACAAAAGAACGGATGGTTTTTCTATGTATTTTCTTCTACATGATCTAATGTTTTTTATTCCTCTACATTCCTTTCACATTTCCACATTTTCAAATGGTACCAAGAATATGCATATCCTTGCTTCAGGGCCTGAGCAACAGGAAGTTAGACTTGGGTATGTCATTGTAGGAGAAAATAGAAAAAAGGAGCTAATCTTTAAGAGGTTTTAGCTCCTCTAGAGGTTGTTACTACACTCATAATACATTATAGTTTCATTCTAAGTTATGTCTACCTTGAAGCAGTAGTTCCGAGACCCCACAGGAAACCAGCCCTCGTGGCACCTGGGAGGGACAGGTGTGATTGGTTCTGGTGTTGGCCCCGCTCCTTCTGCCAGGTGTTTACAGATATACTTCTCCTGATTGGTGCAGCTCAGCACATCCCATAATCCAGCGAGAGGCCCTGTTCTCATGGCCACACAACCCTGTCGACTGCCTGAGGTCAAATTTGACGCAAAGAGAGAACACAAATACAGAGCAACATTCAGGTTCACAGCTAAGAGCACCTATTACCATGTTCAATGAGATTCAGTTATATAGAACTGTAGTATGAGACTCCTACTATAGAACTGTAGTGAGACTCCTACTATAGAACTGTAGTGAGACTCCTACTATAGAACTGTAGTGAGACTCCTACTATAGAACTGTAGTGAAACTCCTACTATAGAACTGTAGTCAGACTCCTACTATAGAACTGTAGTGAAACTCCTACTATAGAACTGTAGTGGGACTCCTACTATAGAACTGTAGTGAAACTCCTACTATAGAACTGTAGTCAGACTCCTACTATAGAACTGTAGTGAGACTCCTACTATAGAACTGTAGTGAGACTCCTACTATAGAACTGTAGTGAGACTCCTACTATAGAACTGTAGTATGAGACTCCTACTATAGAACTGTAGTCAGACTCCTACTATAGAACTGTAGTATGAGACTCCTACTATAGAACTGTAGTCAGACTCCTACTATAGAACTGTAGTATGAGACTCCTACTATAGAACTGTAGTGAGACTCCTACTATAGAACTGTAGTGAGACTCCTACTATAGAACTGTAGTGAGACTCCTACTATAGAACTGTAGTGAGACTCCTACTATAGAACTGTAGTGGGACTCCTACTATAGAACTGTAGTGAGACTCCTACTATAGAACTGTAGGCAGACTCCTACTATAGAACTGTAGTCAGACTCCTACTATAGAACTGTAGTCAGACTCCTACTATAGAACTGTAGTCAGACTCCTACTATAGAACTGTAGTGAGACTCCTACTATAGAACTGTAGTGAGACTCCTACTATAGAACTGTAGTGAGACTCCTACTATAGAACTGTGAGAGTAGAACTGAGTCCTACTATAGAACTGTAGTCAGACTCCTACTATAGAACTGTAATCAAACTCCTACTATAGAACTGTAGTGAGACTCCTACTATAGAACTGTAGTGAGACTCCTACTATAGAACTGTAGTGAGACTCCTACTATAGAACTGTAGTGAGACTCCTACTATAGAACTGTAGTCAGACTCCTACTATAGAACTGTAGTGAGACTCCTACTATAGAACTGTAGTCAGACTCCTACTATAGAACTGTAGTCAGACTCCTACTATAGAACTGTAGTCAGACTCCTACTATAGAACTGTAGTGAGACTCCTACTATAGAACTGTAGTGAGACTCCTACTATAGAACTGTAGTGAGACTCCTACTATAGGACTGTAGTCAGACTCCTACTATAGAACTGTAGTCAGACTCCTACTATAGAACTGTAATCAAACTCCTACTATAGAACTGTAGTGAGACTCCTACTATAGAACTGTAGTGAGACTCCTACTATAGAACTGTAGTGAGACTCCTACTATAGAACTGTAGTGAGACTCCTACTATAGAACTGTAGTCAGACTCCTACTATAGAACTGTAGTGAGACTCCTACTATAGAACTGTAGTCAGACTCCTACTATAGAACTGTAGTGAGACTCCTACTATAGAACTGTAGTCAGACTCCTACTATAGAACTGTAGTGAGACTCCTACTATAGAACTGTAGTGAGACTCCTACTATAGAACTGTAGTGAGACTCCTACTATAGAACTGTAGTGAGACTCCTACTATAGAACTGTAGTGAGACTCCTACTATAGAACTGTAGTGAGAGTCCTACTATAGAACTGTAGTCAGACTCCTACTATAGAACTGTAATCAAACTCCTACTATAGAACTGTAGTGAGACTCCTACTATAGAACTGTAGTGAGACTCCTACTATAGAACTGTAGTGAGACTCCTACTATAGAACTGTAGTGAGACTCCTACTATAGAACTGTAGTGAGACTCCTACTATAGAACTGTAGTGAGACTCCTACTATAGAACTGTAGTGAGACTCCTACTATAGAACTGTAGTGGGACTCCTACTATAGAACTGTAGTGAGACTCCTACTATAGAACTGTAGTGGGACTCCTACTATAGAACTGTAGGCAGACTCCTACTATAGAACTGTAGTGGGACTCCTACTATAGAACTGTAGTGGGACTCCTACTATAGAACTGTTGTGAGACTCCTGGCATCTGTCACTACAATATGTAGTATTATTATATATCTCTGAGGTTGTCCTTTACCTGGCATCTGTGCGTTCCAGTGGGTGTACCTGACCCTGTTGCTGTTCGTCCAGCTGAAGATGTCGATGTGGTTCTGGTTGGAGAGTCCGATCCAGAAGTGTTGCTCTGGCCTGGACCCAACCAGGCTGATCAGGAAAGCATTATCCACCCTGGACACATTATTATGAAAACATTATCATTATAACATTATCCACCCTGGACACATTATTGTGACACATTATCATTCTGACATTATCCACCCTGGACACATTATTATGAAAACATTATCATTCTGACATTATCCGCCTGGACACATTATCATGAACACATTATCATTCTGACATTATCCACCCTGGACACATTTTATGAGACATTAACCATAGATCATTATTGTGGAACTGTCAGAAGGTGAGTGGAGCTGGTGCATAAAGAGCAGGAGAACTTAATATAAAAAAAATATATAAAAATATAAAGGCACAAGATAAACAAATACACTTGACCAATATCCAACAGTAAATAATATAAACATAAACCGAACTGAACATAGCAATAATCACACACAACAAACATGGCGGAAACAGAGGGTTAAATACATCAACAGGTAATTGGATAATGAAAACCAGGTGTGTAGAAAATAAAGACAAAATATAATATGAAATATGAACAATGGATCAGCGATGGCTAGAAGACCGGTGACGTCGACCGCCGACCGCCGACCGTCGAACGCCGACCGCCGAACGCCGACCGTCGAACACCGACCGCCGACCGCCCGACCGTCAACCTCCGACCGCCGACCGCCGGACGCCGACCGCCGAACGCCGACCGCCGGACGCCGACCGCCGACCGCCGAACGCCGACCGCCGACCGCCGAACGCCGACCGCCGAACGCCGACGCCGACCGCCGAACGTCGACCGCATGAACTAGGACCGACCTCGGCGGAAGTCGTGACAGGAACATTATCATGACACCTTATCATGGACACATTATCATTATAACAATATTGAAACATTATGGTTAAAGGTATATTTTACTCAAAAACTCTATTTTAGCATTTGGTCGTTTAGTCCACTGTTAATACAATGCCCTAAAATGGTCTCAGCAGCCGAAGGTTCAAGATGGAGCACTTTCAGTATAGAGCAAAAACAGTGGACCAAATAAGATATACACTATAATGGAACTTGGTCCACCCTGAACTCATTATCATTAGACAATGTATTATCTAGCCAAATTCATCGAGCCCAAATGTTTGATACAGAGAAGTAGATCCCGGTTTCGTTCTTACCTGCTGGAAACATCTGCCAGATATGAATGTGAGCTCTTGCATGACTCTTTGGCCTCATCAAAGGTCTTGATCTCTGGTCCCACAAAGTAGCAGAAGGAGCCGTGCCTGGTCCAATGCTTGAGAGGCAAACAGGGTCAGAAACAGCTGTAAGGCTGTTGAGCTGGTCTTGGTGTAAGGCTGGTCATGTATCAACATCAACTCCATTATACCAGAAATCCTGTTGTATTCAGCGCACGTGACAAATTACATTTGATTTGATATGATTTTTGATGTAAATGTTGAGTATCTACCTGCCCAGGGACTACAGTTGACAGCTAGCTGACTAAATCTTGCACATTTAGAGAACTCTCCGGTGGGGAGAGCCATATATGTGGCTGTTCCTGAGAACATCAGCGCTATAGAGCATGACCTCTGCTATCCCTGGCTGACCTCTGCTCTATAATGCTGACCTCTGCTCTCTATAGCGCTGACCTCTGCTCTCTATAGCGCTGACCTCTGCTCTCTATAGCGCTGACCTCTGCTCTCTATAGCGCTGACCTCTGCTCTCTATAGCGCTGACCTCTGCTCTCTATAGCGCTGACCTCTGCTCTATAGCGCTGACCTCTGCTCTATAGCGCTGACCTCTGCTCTATAGCGCTGACCTCTGCTCTATAGCGCTGACCTCTGCTCTATAGCGCTGACCTCTGCTCTATAGCGCTGACCTATGCTCTATAGCGCTGACCTATGCTCTCCCTGGCTGACCTCTGCTCTCCCTGACTGACCTCTGCTCTATAGCGCTGACCTCTGCTCTATAGCGCTGACCTCTGCTCTATAGCGCTGACCTCTGCTCTATAGCGCTGACCTCTGCTCTCCAGAGGCTGACCTCTGCTCTCTCCAGAGGCTGACCTCTGCTCTCTCCAGAGGCTGACCTCTGCTCTCTCCAGAGGCTGACCTCTGCTCTCTCCAGAGGCTGACCTCTGCTCTCTCCAGAGGCTGACCTCTGCTCTCTCCAGAGGCTGTCCACTCACCGATTTGCAGCCTGGGTTAGTGTCCACCGGGTCCCCTGAGGGTTGGGAGGTAGATTTCTTCATACAGATGAAGCCACGCTGGTTGTCACACACCTGAGTAGCCCACCTGCCCTGCTGCAAGACAGACACAGTCACACAGGACATCGTCAAGGAGGGAGAGGGTTGGTGTGGTTGTAAATGGGTGTTAGGGTCAGGGGGTGTTAGGGTTAGAGGGTGTTAGGGTCAGGGGGTGTTAAGGGGTGTTAGGGTCAGGGTGTTAAGGGGTGTTAGGGTTAGAGGGTGTTAAGGGGTGTTAGGGTCAGGGGGTGTTAAGGTGTGATAGGGTCAGGGGGTGTTAAGGGGTGATAGGGTCAGGGGGTGTTAAGGGGTGTTAGGGTCAGGGGGTGTTAAGGGGTGTTAGGGTCAGGGGTGTTAAGGGGTGTTAGGGTCAGGGGGTGTTAAGGGGTGTTAGGGTCAGGGGGTGTTAGGGTTAGAGGGTGTTAGGGTCAGGGGGTGTTAAGGGGTGTTAGGGTCAGGGGGTGTTAGGGTCAGGGTGTTAAGGGGTGTTAGGGTTAGGGGGTGTTAAGGGGTGTTAGGGTCAGGGGGTGTTAAGGGGTGTTAGGGTCAGGGGGTGTTAAGGGGTGTTAGGGTCAGGGGGTGTTAAGGGGTGTTAGGGTTAGAGGGTGTTAAGGGGTGTTAAGGTTAGAGGTTAGGGCAGTGTGGAGGGGGGATGATGGTACCATACCTCTCCTCTGACCAGTACACAGTTGCCCTCCATTGGCATGGCTTCCTCCCACCTGGTGAAGGTGACAGGGGATTGGTCGCTCCACTCAAACAGTACTGGCGTCTTGACATCATTCATCCCGATCCACAACTCGTCAGCGGCCGCTGGGACAGAGGAAAGGAGGAGAGGAGGGGAGGAGGGAAAGGGGAGAGTTGGAGTTAGCCTTTTCACTCGTCAGCGGCCGCTGGGACAGAGGAAAGGAGGAGAGGAGGAGAGGAGGGGAGGAGGAGAGGAGGGAAAGGGGAGAGTTGGAGTTAGCCTTTTCACTCGTCAGCGGCCGCTGGGACAGAGGAAAGGAGGAGAGGAGGAGAGGAGGGGAGGAGGAGAGGAGGGAAAGGGGAGAGTTGGAGTTAGCCTTTTCACTCGTCAGCGGCCGCTGGGACAGAGGAAAGGAGGAGAGGAGGGGAGGAGGAGAGGAGGGAAAGGGGAGAGTTGGAGTTAGCCTTTTCACTTGTCAGCGGCCGCTGGGACAGAGGAGAGGAGGAGAGAAGGGGAGGAGGAGAGGAGGAGAGGAGGAGAGGAGGGAAAGGGGAGAGTTGGAGTTAGCCTTTTCACTTGTCAGCGGCCGCTGGGACAGAGGAGAGGAGGAGAGGAGGGGAGGAGGAGAGGAGGGAAAGGGGAGAGTTGAGGTTTGCCTTTTCACTCGTCAGCGGCCGCTGGGACAGAGGAGAGGAGGAGAGAAGGGGAGGAGGAGAGGAGGAGAGGAGGAGAGGAGGGAAAGGGGAGAGTTGGAGTTAGCCTTTTCACTCGTCAGCAGCCGCTGGGACAGAGGAGAGGAGGAGAGGAGGAGAGGAGGGGAGGAGAGGAGGGAAAGGGGAGAGTTGGAGTTAGCCTTTCCACTCGTCAGCGGCCGCTGGGACAGAGGAAAGGAGGAGAGGAGGAGAGGAGGGGAGGAGGAGAGGAGGGAAAGGGGAGAGTTGGAGTTAGCCTTTTCACTCGTCAGCGGCCGCTGGGACAGAGGAAAGGAGGAGAGGAGGAGAGGAGGAGAGGAGGAGAGGAGGGAAAGGGGAGAGTTGGAGTTAGCCTTTTCACTCGTCAGCGGCCGCTGGGACAGAGGAAAGGAGGAGAGGAGGAGAGGAGGAGAGGAGGGGAGGAGGAGAGGAGGGAAAGGGGAGAGTTGGAGTTAGCCTTTTCACTCGTCAGCGGCCGCTGGGACAGAGGAGAGGAGGAGAGGAGGGGAGGAGGAGAGGAGGGAAAGGGGAGAGTTGGAGTTAGCCTTTTCACTCGTCAGCGGCCGCTGGGACAGAGGAGAGGAGGAGAGGAGGGGAGGAGGAGAGGAGGAGAGGAGGGAAAGGGGAGAGTTGGAGTTAGCCTTTTCACTCGTCAGTGGCCGCTGGGACAGAGGAGAGGAGGAGAGGAGGAGAGGAGGGGAGGAGGAGAGGAGGAGAGGAGGAGAGGAGGGAAAGGGGAGAGTTGGAGTTAGCCTTTTCACTCGTCAGCGGCCGCTGGGACAGAGGAAAGGAGGAGAGGAGGAGAGGAGGAGAGGAGGAGAGGAGGGAAAGGGGAGAGTTGGAGTTAGCCTTTTCACTTGTCAGCGGCCGCTGGGACAGAGGAGAGGAGGAGAGGAGGGGAGGAGGAGAGGAGGGAAAGGGGAGAGTTGAGGTTTGCCTTTTCACTCGTCAGCGGCCGCTGGGACAGAGGAGAGGAGGAGAGAAGGGGAGGAGGAGAGGAGGAGAGGAGGAGAGGAGGGAAAGGGGAGAGTTGGAGTTAGCCTTTTCACTCGTCAGCAGCCGCTGGGACAGAGGAGAGGAGGAGAGGAGGGAGGAGGGGAGGAGAGGAGGGAAAGGGGAGAGTTGGAGTTAGGTCAGCGGCCGCTGGGACAGAGGAAAGGAGGAGGAGGAGAGGAGGGGAGGAGGAGAGGAGGGAAAGGGGAGAGTTGGAGTTAGCCTTTTCACTCGTCAGCGGCCGCTGGGACAGAGGAAAGGAGGAGAGGAGGAGAGGAGGAGAGGAGGGAGAGGAGGAAAGGGGAGAGTTGGAGTTAGCCTTTTCACTCGTCAGCTGCCGCTGGGACAGAGGAAAGGAGGAGAGGAGGAGAGGAGGAGAGGAGGGGAGGAGGAGAGGAGGGAAAGGGGAGAGTTGGAGTTAGCCTTTTCACTCGTCAGCGGCCGCTGGGACAGAGGAGAGGAGGAGAGGAGGGGAGGAGGAGAGGAGGGAAAGGGGAGAGTTGGAGTTAGCCTTTTCACTCGTCAGCGGCCGCTGGGACAGAGGAGAGGAGGAGAGGAGGGGAGGAGGAGAGGAGGAGAGGAGGGAAAGGGGAGAGTTGGAGTTAGCCTTTTCACTCGTCAGTGGCCGCTGGGACAGAGGAGAGGAGGAGAGGAGGAGAGGAGGGGAGGAGGAGAGGAGGAGAGGAGGAGAGGAGGGAAAGGGGAGAGTTGGAGTTAGCCTTTTCACTCGTCAGCGGCCGCTGGGACAGAGGAAAGGAGGAGAGGAGGAGAGGAGGAGAGGAGGAGAGGAGGAGAGGAGGGAAAGGGGAGAGTTGGAGTTAGCCTTTTCACTCGTCAGCGGCCGCTGGGACAGAGGAGAGGAGGAGAGGAGGGGAGGAGGAGAGGAGGGAAAGGGGAGAGTTGGAGTTAGCCTTTTCACTGTCAGCGGCCGCTGGGACAGAGGAGAGGAGGAGAGGAGGGAGGAGGAGAGGAGGAGAGGAGGGAAAGGGGAGAGTTGGAGTTAGCCTTTTCACTCGTCAGTGGCCGCTGGGACAGAGGAGAGGAGGAGAGGAGGAGAGGAGGGGAGGAGGAGAGGAGGAGAGGAGGAGAGGAGGGAAAGGGAGAGTTGGAGTTAGCCTTTTCACTCGTCAGCGGCCGCTGGGACAGAGGAAAGGAGGAGAGGAGGAGAGGAGGGAAAGGGGAGAGTTGGAGTTAGCCTTTTCACTCGTCAGCGGCCGCTGGGACAGAGGAGAGGAGGAGAGGAGGAGAGGAGGGGAGGAGGAGAGGAGGGAAAGGGGAGAGTTGGAGTTAGCCTTTTCACTCGTCAGCGGCCGCTGGGACAGAGGAAAGGAGGAGAGGAGGGGAGGAGGAGAGGAGGAGAGGAGGGGAGGAGGGGAGGAGGAGAGGAGGGGAGGAGGAGAGGAGGGAAAGGGGAGAGTTGGAGTTAGCCTTTTCACTGACTGTCTAACGTGTGAGTGTATCTGTGTTTTCCTGACCATATCCCAGCTGTGACATCACAAAGCTGTGCTGCTCAATGTTGTGGATGCTGGCCAGGTCGCCTCCGTCCTTCCGACATTCCGTCTGAGCCTCTGTCCAAGTCTTCCTGGTACGCTGGAGGAGGTAGCACCTGGCAGCGTAGGGAATCCACGGACTGGAGCAGTAACCTGTCACTTCTGTGCATCACAAACACAGGGAAACACATTGTAGAATACAAGAAATACACCGCCCATAATAAAAAATATAATACAAAAATGAACTGGACTGAAATGAACCGAAATGGACTGAGCGTAATTTTAAAAAACTGTACAAGATTGAAATGGACTAGACTAGACTGGACTGAAATGAACTGGACTAGACTGAACAAACTGTTCAAGATAGAAATGGACTAGACTAGTCTGGACTAAAATGGATTGGACTGGATTAAATTGAGCAGAGTATAACAGAGTGTTGGATCTGGGTGAACGGGGCTTTTAGGGAGTTCTTTCTGACAGACCTACCTGGGGGAACGGGGATGTAGGTGGGTCTTTCTGACAGACCTACCTGGGGGAACGGGGATGTAGGTGGGTCTTTCTGACAGACCTACCTGGGGAACGGGGATGTAGGTGGGTCTTTCTGACAGACCTACCTGGGGGAACGGGGATGTAGGTGGGTCTTTCTGACAGATCTACCTGGGGAACGGGGATGTAGGTGGGTCTTTCTGACAGACCTACCTGGGGGAACGGGGGATGTAGGTGGGTCTTTCTGACAGACCTACCTGGGGGAACGGGGATGTAGGTGGGTCTTTCTGACAGATCTACCTGGGGGAACGGGGATGTAGGTGGGTCTTTCTGACAGATCTACCTGGGGGAACGGGGATGTAGGTGGGTCTTTCTGACAGATCTACCTGGGGGAACGGGGATGTAGGTGGGTCTTTCTGACAGACCTACCTGGCGGAACGGGGGATGTAGGTGGGTCTTTCTGACAGACCTACCTGGCGGAACGGGGGATGTAGGTGGGTCTTTCTGACAGATCTACCTGGGGGAACGGGGATGTAGGTGGGTCTTTCTGACAGACCTACCTGGGGGAACGGGGATGTAGGTGGGTCTTTCTGACAGACCTACCTGGGGGAACGGGGATGTAGGTGGGTCTTTCTGACAGATCTACCTGGGGGAACGGGGATGTAGGTGGGTCTTTGTGACAGACCTACCTGGGGGAACGGGGATGTAGGTGGGTCTTTCTGACAGATCTACCTGGGGGAACGGGGGATGTAGGTGGGTCTTTCTGACAGATCTACCTGGGGGAACGGGGATGTAGGTGGGTCTTTCTGACAGATCTACCTGGGGGAACGGGGATGTAGGTGGGTCTTTCTGACAGATCTACCTGGGGGAACGGGGATGTAGGTGGGTCTTTCTGACAGATCTACCTGGGGGAACGGGGATGTAGGTGGGTCTTTGTGACAGACCTACCTGGGGGAACGGGGATGTAGGTGGGTCTTTCTGACAGATCTACCTGGGGAACGGGGATGTAGGTGGGTCTTTCTGACAGATCTACCTGGGGGAACGGGGATGTAGGTGGGTCTTTCTGACAGATCTACCTGGGGGAACGGGGATGTAGGTGGGTCTTTCTGACAGATCTACCTGGGGGAACGGGGATGTAGGTGGGTCTTTCTGACAGATCTACCTGGGGGAACGGGGATGTAGGTGGGTCTTTCTGACAGACCTACCTGGGGGAACGGGGATGTAGGTGGGTCTTTCTGACAGATCTACCTGGGGGAACGGGGATGTAGGTGGGTCTTTCTGACAGATCTACCTGGGGAACGGGATGTAGGTGGGTCTTTCTGACAGATCTACCTGGGGGAACGGGGATGTAGGTGGGTCTTTCTGACAGATCTACCTGGGGGAACGGGGATGTAGGTGGGTCTTTCTGACAGATCTACCTGGGGGAACGGGGATGTAGGTGGGTCTTTCTGACAGATCTACCTGGGGGAACGGGGATGTAGGTGGGTCTTTCTGACAGATCTACCTGGGGGAACGGGGATGTAGGTGGGTCTTTCTGACAGATCTACCTGGGGGAACGGGGATGTAGGTGGGTCTTTCTGACAGACCTACCTGGGGGAACGGGGATGTAGGTGGGTCTTTCTGACAGATCTACCTGGGGGAACGGGGATGTAGGTGGGTCTTTCTGACAGATCTACCTGGGGGAACGGGGATGTAGGTGGGTCTTTCTGACAGACCTACCTGGGGGAACGGGGATGTAGGTGGGTCTTTCTGACAGATCTACCTGGGGGAACGGGGATGTAGGTGGGTCTTTCTGACAGACCTACCTGGGGGAACGGGGATGTAGGTGGGTCTTTCTGACAGATCTACCTGGGGGAACGGGGATGTAGGTGGGTCTTTCTGACAGATCTACCTGGGGGAACGGGGATGTAGGTGGGTCTTTCTGACAGACCTACCTGGGGGAACGGGGATGTAGGTGGGTCTTTCTGACAGACCTACCTGGGGGAACGGGGATGTAGGTGGGTCTTTCTGACAGATCTACCTGGGGGAACGGGGATGTAGGTGGGTCTTTCTGACAGACCTACCTGGCGGAACGGGGGATGTAGGTGGGTCTTTCTGACAGACCTACCTGGGGGAACGGGGATGTAGGTGGGTCTTTCTGACAGATCTACCTGGCGGAACGGGGGATGTAGGTGGGTCTTTCTGACAGACCTACCTGGGGAACGGGGATGTAGGTGGGTCTTTCTGACAGATCTACCTGGGGGAACGGGGATGTAGGTGGGTCTTTCTGACAGACCTACCTGGCGGAACGGGGGATGTAGGTGGGTCTTTCTGACAGACCTACCTGGGGGAACGGGGATGTAGGTGGGTCTTTCTGACAGATCTACCTGGGGGAACGGGGATGTAGGTGGGTCTTTCTGACAGATCTACCTGGGGGAACGGGGATGTAGGTGGGTCTTTCTGACAGACCTACCTGGCGGAACGGGGGATGTAGGTGGGTCTTTCTGACAGACCTACCTGGGGGAACGGGGATGTAGGTGGGTCTTTGTGACAGACCTACCTGGGAGAACGGGGATGTAGGTGGGTCTTTCTGATAGACCTACCTGGGGGAACGGGGATGTAGGTGGGTCTTTCTGATAGACCTACCTGGGGAAACGGGGGATGCAGGTGGGTCTTTCTGACAGACGTAGCCATGTTTCTTGGAGCACAGGGAGCTCTGCCAGTAGGACTGCTGACCTGGGTCGACAAGTCCACAGATATGACCAGGATCAGAGAGAGGATGACCTACACACAAACAACAACAACAACTATATCACTACAACTGAAGACTAACAACTATATCACTACAACTGAAGACTAACAACTATATCACTACAACTGAAGACTAACAACAACATCTATATCACTACATCATCATAGTGTAACTAACTGACCCTGGTCCTTTTCCCCTCTATAGTGTAACTGACCCTGGTCCTTTTCCCCTCTATAGTGTTACTGACCCTGGTCCATTTCCCCTCTATAGTGTTACTGACCCTGGTCCTTTCCCCCTCTATAGTGTTACTGACCCTGGTCCTTTTCCCCTCTATAGTGTAACTAACTGACCCTGGTCCTTTTCCCCTCTATAGTGTAACTAACTGACCCTGGTCCTTTTCCCCTCTATAGTGTAACTAAATGACCCTGGTCCTTTTCCCCTCTATAGTGTTACTGACCCTGGTCCTTTTCCCCTCTATAGTGTAACTAACTGACCCTGGTCCTTTTCCCCTCTATAGTGTTACTGACCCTGGTCCTTTTCCCCTCTATAGTGTTACTGACCCTGGTCCTTTTCCCCTCTATAGTGTTACTGACCCTGGTCCTTTTCCCCTCTATAGTGTTACTGACCCTGGTCCTTTTCCCCTCTATAGTGTTACTGACCCTGGTCCTTTTCCCCTCTATAGTGTTACTGACCCTGGTCCTTTTCCCTCTATAGTGTTACTGACCCTGGTCCTTTTCCCCTCTATAGTGTAACTAACTGACCCTGGTCCTTTTCCCTCTATAGTGTTACTGACCCTGGTCCTTTTCCCCTCTATAGTGTTACTGACCCTGGTCCTTTTCCCCTCTATAGTGTAACTAACTGACCCTGGTCCTTTTCCCCTCTATAGTGTTACTGACCCTGGTCCTTTTCCCCTCTATAGTGTTACTGACCCTGGTCCTTTTCCCCTCTATAGTGTTACTGACCCTGGTCCTTTTCCCCTCTATAGTGTTACTGACCCTGGTCCTTTTCCCCTCTATAGTGTTACTGACCCTGGTCCTTTTCCCCTCTATAGTGTAACTAACTGACCCTGGTCCTTTTCCCCTCTATAGTGTTACTGACCCTGGTCCTTTTCCCCTCTATAGTGTTACTGACCCTGGTCCTTTTCCCCTCTATAGTGTAACTAACTGACCCTGGTCCTTTTCCCCTCTATAGTGTTACTGACCCTGGTCCTTTTCCCCTCTATAGTGTAACTAACTGACCCTGGTCCTTTTCCCCTCTATAGTGTAACTAACTGACCCTGGTCCTTTTCCCCTCTATAGTGTTACTGACCCTGGTCCTTTTCCCCTCTATAGTGTTACTGACCCTGGTCCTTTTCCCCTCTATAGTGTAACTGACCCTGGTCCTTTTCCCCTCTATAGTGTTACTGACCCTGGTCCTTTTCCCATCTATAGTGTTACTGACCCTGGTCCAGAGTAGTGC
>NC_060180.1:78087078-78089578 GCF_021184085.1 Oncorhynchus gorbuscha | reverse complement strand
ATGGAGCTATATAACACTGCCATAGGGCTACATAACACTGCCATAGGGCTACATAACACTGCCATAGGGCTACATAACACTGTTATAGAGCTATATAAAACACTGTCATAGGGCTACATAACACTGTTATGGAGCTACATAACACTGCCATAGGGCTACATAACACTGTCATAGAGCTATATAAAACATTGTCATAGGGCTACATAACACTGTCATAGGGCTATATAAAACACTGCCATAGTGCTACATAACACTGTTATAGAGCTATAAAACACTGTCATAGGGCTACATAACACTGTTATGGAGCTACATAACACTGTCATAGGGCTACATAACACTGTCATAGAGCTATATAAAACATTGTCATAGAGCTACATAACACTGTCATAGGACTATATAAAACACTGTCATAGGGCTACATAACACTGTTATAGAGCTATATAAAACACTGTCATAGGGCTACATAACACTGGTATAGAGCTACACACCACTGTCATAGGGCTACACAACACTGTCATAGGGCGACACGCAGGCCTCCTTATTGTCCCTAGTATTTCTAAGCAAACATCTGGAGGCAGGGCTTTCTCCTATAGAGCTACATCTTTATGGAATGGTCTGCCTATCCATGTGAGAGACACAGATTCGGTCTCGACCTGTAAGTCTTTACTTTTTTTGAAGAGTCATCTCTTCAGCAGGTCCTATGATTGAGTGTAGTCTGGCCCAGGGATGCGAAGGTGAAAGGAAAGGCACTGGAGCGACGAACCGCCCTTGTCTCTGCCTGGCTGGTTCCCCTCTCTCCGCTGGGATTATTTGCCTCTGACCCTATTATGGGGGTTGAGTCACTGGCTTACTAGTGCTCTTCCATGCCGTCCCTAGGAGGGTTGCATCATTTGAGTGGATTGAGTCACTGACTCCTTGCTGTCCCCAGTCCACCTGGTCGTGCTGCTGCTCCAATTTCAACTGTTCTGCTTGTGGCTATGGAACCTTGACCTGTTCACTGGAGGTGCTACCTGTCCCGGACCTGCTGTTTTTGACTCTCTCTCTACCACACCTGCTGTCTCTAACTCTGAATGCTCTGCTATGAAAAGCCAACTGACATTTATTCCTGAGGTTCTGACCTGTTGCACCCTCTACAACCACTGTGATTATTATTATTATTATTTGACCCTGCTGGTCATTTATGAATGTTTGAACATCTTGGCCATGTTCTGTTATAATCTCAATCTAGCACAGCCAGAAGAGGCCTTTCTAGGGAGTTTTTCCACCGTGCTTCTATGTCGCTTGCTGTTGGGGTTTTAGGCTGGATTTCTGTATATCACTTTGTGACATTGGCTGATTGAAAAGGGCTTTAGAAAAACATTTGATTGATGAACAACAGACCTGTTTCAGGTGTAAACTATTAACCAATGAGATGAACAACAGACCTGTTTCAGGTGTAAACTATTAACCAATGAGATGAACAACAGACCTGTTTCAGGTGTAAACTAATAACCAATGAGATGAACAACAGACCTGTTTCAGGTGTAAACTAATAACCAATGAGATGAACAACAGACCTGTTTCAGGTGTAAACTATTAACCAATGAGATGAACAACAGACCTGTTTCAGGAGCCCCCAGGGTGGTTTGAATGAAGAGCATCAGTACTGTTAACATGATGGTTGTCATGGTCCCAGTTGGTTTGTGACTGACATACAGCCGTCCTACAGCAGAGTGGAGTGTTCTGTACAACTGGGTCTGCTATTTAATAACATGACAGTCTCTGTCACATGACAGCTTTTTTTTCTCTATCAACGGATGTTGTCGCGACATTTCAACACTTTTCTAGTGAATGGGAGGTGCGCTGACACATCACTATGTCAGGGTTTACGATTTGCAGAAAACACTGTGGTGTTTAAAAATATATATGTTCTACGTATTTTACACAAACCACAAGTCATGAGACAATAGTCAATGGCTGAGCCCCAAATGGCATCCTATTCCGATATAGAACCCTGTGGGCCCTGGTTAAAAGTAGGGCACTACAAAGAGCCCTGGTTAAAAGTAGGGCACTACAAAGGGCCCTGGTTAAAAGTAGGGCACTACAAAGGGCCCTGGTTAAAAGTAGGGCACTACAAAGGGCCCTGGTTAAAAGTAGGGCACTACAAAGGGCCCTGGTTAAAAGTAGGGCACTACAAAGGGCCCTGGTTAAAAGTAGGGCACTACAAAGGGCCCTGGTTAAAAGTAGGGCACTACAAAGGGCCCTGGTTAAAAGTAGGGCACTACAAAGGGCCCTGGTTAAAAGTAGGGCACTACAAAGGGCCCTGGTTAAAAGTAGGGCACTACAAAGGGCCCTGGTTAAAAGTAGGGCACTACAAAGGGCCCTGGTTAAAAGTAGGGCACTACAAAGTCCCTGGTTAAAAGTAGGGCACTACAAAGGGCCCTGGTTAAAAGTAGGGCACTACAAAGGGCCCTGGTCAAAAGTAGGGCACTACAAAGGGCCCTGGCTAACGGCTAGCTGT
>NC_060180.1:78078901-78086978 GCF_021184085.1 Oncorhynchus gorbuscha | reverse complement strand
AATCCACACACAGTGAAGTATGGTGTTAATCCACACACAGTGAAGTATGGTGTTAATCCACACACAGTGAAGTATGGTGTTAATCCACACACAGTGAAGTATGGTGTTAATCCACACACAGTGAAGTATGGTGTTAATCCACACACAGTGAAGTATGGTGTTAATCCACACACAGTGAAGTATGGTGTTAATCCACACACAGTGAAGTATGGTGTTAATCCACACACAGTGAAGTATGGTGTTAATCCACACACAGTGAAGTATGGTGTTAATCCATTTACTTTCTTTACGGTTTGTTCTACCCAAAGAAGTGCACAGTTCATGGAAAACTGCATCCCAGTTCCAGTTCATGGAAAACTGCATCCCAGTTCCAGTTCATGGAAAACTGCATCCCAGTTCCAGTTCATGGAAAACTGCATCCCAGTTCCAGTTCATGGAAAACTGCATCCCAGTTCCAGTTCATGGAAAACTGCATCCCAGTTCCAGTTCATGGAAAACTGCATCCCAGTTCCAGTTCATGGAAAACTGCATCCCAGTTCCAGTTCATGGAAAACTGCATCCCAGTTCCAGTTCATGGAAAACTGCATCCCAGTTCCAGTTCATGGAAAACTGCATCCCAGTTCCAGTTCATGGAAAACTGCATCCCAGTTCCAGTTCATGGAAAACTGCATCCCAGTTCTCCCCTTTTCTCCCTGAAGCGTTCACCATTTCACTCCACACCAGGATGTAAAAGCATTAGATAGGTGTATCCGTCTGGGTACTAAAGCATTAGATAGGTGTATCCGTCTGGGTACTAAAGCATTAGATAGGTGTATCAGTCTGTGTCCTAAAGCATTAGATAGGTGTATCAGTCTGGGTACTAAAGCATTAGATAGGTGTATCAGTCTGGGTACTAAATCATTAGATAGGTGTATCCGTCTGGGTACTAAAGCATTAGATAGGTGTATCAGTCTGGGTACTAAAGCATTAGATAGGTGTATCCGTCTGGGTACTAAAGCATTAGATAGGTGTATCAGTCTGGGTACTAAAGCATTAGATAGGTGTATCAGTCTGTGTCCTAAAGCATTAGATAGGTGTATCAGTCTGGGTACTAAAGCATTAGATAGGTGTATCAGTCTGGGTACTAAATCATTAGATAGGTGTATCCGTCTGGGTACTAAAGCATTAGATAGGTGTATCAGTCTGGGTACTAAAGCATTAGATAGGTGTATCAGTCTGTGTCCTAAAGCATTAGATAGGTGTATCAGTCTGGGTACTAAAGCATTAGATAGGTGTATCAGTCTGTGTCCTAAAGCATTAGATAGGTGTATCAGTCTGGGTACTAAAGCATTAGATAGGTGTATCAGTCTGTGTCCTAAAGCATTAGATAGGTGTATCAGTCTGGGTACTAAAGCATTAGATAGGTGTATCAGTCTGGGTACTAAAGCATTAGATAGGTGTATCAGTCTGTGTCCTAAATCATCAGTCTGGGTGCCACCTTTCTTCCAACAATTCAGTCAACCAGTCCAGACTTGGAGGAGAATGGGAGAGAATGGGAGATGGGCCCTGTCCAAAAAATGCACCATTTTATAACGGCACCCCGTATAAGGCCTGGCATATTGAATGTGAACGCATGTACCCTGAAGAGTTCTGAATGTAATGTGTTACATGGCCTCAAATCTCCTCTCTCTCCTGACAAGTCAACTTGTCAGAAATCACGGGGATTCAATAGGACGGCATTTTTCGACACACCCTTGGATTTGAGGCTCCTCCTACCTTTACGTGTACAGCTGGTGGAGGCGTCGGCCCACTCTATGTCATTAATGACGAAGCTGTAGCAGTGCCCTCTGAAAGGCAACCAGAACCAGGGAGTGTTTCTACCACTGATCTCCTCCTGCTCCTCCTGGATACATTCCCCAGGGTACTGGGGTGGGGCCGTGGGCGGGACGGCTGTGGGGGGAACAAACCAAAAGGATTACAGCACTGCACAGGGATTAACCAATAGGATATCCTCTCTGGGAGACACTAGCCAATGGTATTACGGAGCAGCATAAGGACCAACCAATAGGATCCTTCCCAGCCTGCTGCTTTCACACACTGGGGTAGGTACCTGTCTCACCTGGGGACTACCAACAGACTGGGGTAGGTACCTGTCTCAGCTGGTGACTACTAACACACTGGGGTAGGTACCTGTCTCACCTGGGGACTACCAACACACTGGGGTAGGTACCTGTCTCACCTGGTGACTACTAACACACTGGGGTAGGTACCTGTCTCACCTGGAGACTACTAACACACTGGGGTAGGTACCTGTCTCACCTGGTGACTACTAACACACTGGGGTAGGTACCTGTCTCACCTGGTGACTACTAACACACTGGGGTAGGTACCGGTCTCACCTGGTGACTACTAACACACTGGGTTAGGTACCTGTCTCACCTGGGGACTACTAACACACTGGGGTAGGTACCTGTCTCACCTGACAACTACTAACACACTGGGGTAAGTGACTGTCTTACCTGGGGACTGCTTACACACACTGGGGTAGGTGTTGTTACAAAGGGCTGTCTTCCAGGTGCCTTCCACATCCAGGTAGACACAGGGCCGGTCTCTGCTGGGCTCGTCTTGGGCCCACCGGTTCATGCTCAAGGGCCAGCCGTCCATCCACCTGAAGTAGCCGTGCGTCTGAAAAAACAAACCACTACAGCTGTAAGTCAGTTGGTAGAGCACGGCGCTCCCAACGTCACTCTCATGGGTTTGATTCCTGCTGGCACCGCCCTGACGATCTGAACTCCATGTTACATTACAGTACTCCAGCCTTTCCTGACGATCTGAACTCCATGTTACATTACAGTACACTAGCCTTTCCTGACGATCTGAACTCCATGTTACATTACAGTACACTAGCCTTTCCTGATGATCTGAACTCCATGTTACATTACAGTACACTAGCCTTTCCTGACGATCTGAACTCCATGTTATATTACAGTACACTAGCCTTTCCTGACAATCTGAATCCCATGTTATATTACAGTACTATACTATAGTATTACTACAACCAGTCTCTATCACCCCTCAGATACTATAGTATTACTACAACCAGTCTCTATCACCCCTCAGATACTATAGTATTACTGATGTACCAACCAGTCTCTATCACCCCTCAGATACTATAGTATTACTGATGTACCAACCAGTCTCTATCACCCCTCAGATACTATAGTATTACTACAACCAGTCTCTATCACCCTCAGATACTATAGTATTACTACAACCAGTCTCTATCACCCCTCAGATACTATAGTATTACTACAACCAGTCTCTATCACCCCTCAGATACTATAGTATTACTACAACCAGTCTCTATCACCCTCAGATACTATAGTATTACTACAACCAGTCTCTATCACCCCTCAGATACTATAGTATTACTGATGTACCAACCAGTCTCTATCACCCCTCAGATACTATAGTATTACTGATATAACAACCAGTCTCTATCACCCCTCAGATACTATAGTAATACTGATGTACCAACCAGTCTCTATCACCCCTCAGATACTATAGTATTACTACAACCAGTCTCTATCACCCCTCAGATACTATAGTATTACTGATGTACCAACCAGTCTCTATCACCCTCAGATACTATAGTATTACTGTAACCAGTCTCTATCACCCCTCAGATACTATAGTATTACTTATGCTCCATCATGTCTTGAGTATAGATATGTTCCAAGTTTCACCCAGAATCCAACAGTACCAATAACCTGCCTGTTCTGAGGAGGAGCCCGTTGCACCTGAAGAGACAGCTAGTACTGTACCTCATTCCTATTGAGTCCAATCCACAGTGGTGTCTGCAGCTTCAGAGCCTGCAGCTCCAGGTAGGCTACTGACAGTTCATCCAGGGTGCTAGCCAGCTGGCCCTCCTCAGCCTCACACTGCATCCGGGCTTCGGGCCATGTCCTGTTCTGGGGCAGCACCTTGTAGGAGTCGTTGGGCCAGCTTCACCCAGCCTCTAGGTAACACTGTCGGTGTCGGGACTGGGATGCCTGAGTCTAGGAGGACAGAGCAACACTTAGTCACATTACAAATCACAGGGCCGAGGATGGAGACAAAAAGGAGGAGGAAGAAGAGGATGAAGAGTAGGGGAGAGAAAGAAGGAGAGAGCGAGAGAAGAGGAGGAGAATGTCTGTTCTCACCAACTTTACGCTGACAGATGAAGCCGTGTGGTTCGTTGCAGGACCTGATTTCCCATTTTCCCAAGATGGAGGAGGAACTGGCCATCACAATACACTGTGAGACAAAGATGATCAATATCGACAACATTCACAGTCACAGACTTAATTCCCTCATATCCTAGAGCTTTGAGCAAAATGTAAGTCTAGCACTTTAAATAATACATTATTAATATGTTATTATATCCGATTTATTGTGTGTAATTCTCATTTTGAATGGTGATAGTTAGTTTAAATTGATCTTACCCGACTAGCCTGAGAGGAAAGCATATCCATGTACCACTACAATTAGAAATGGTATACGTTAGTGGTATTCATTAAGAAATTGTTCTAGAGATAAAGTAAACGATGGGGATTTAATCAATGTGTTTCAGTATAATGTGTAAACGATAGGATTTAGTCAATGTGTTTCAGTATAATATGTATTTAAACATATGTACAGTAGGCCTGTCGGTGTGTATACAAAATGTTTAGCTGGTGAAAGTATACCCCTTGTATTCACATTTTGCTGTTTTAAAATTACATTAATTGTTTTTGTCAAAAATGTTCAAGCACATTTGGTTGGAAATCTTTGATGGAGAAGCAATATTCAAACTTTGTTTCTGTTTTTTTAAGCAGATTAAAGTCAGGATTGAGACTGGGCCATTCACTCTACACCTATTGGAAAGCCATTCTGGTGTGTCTTTGGCATTCACATGTGTGTAATTAGGATTTCTTGTCCCTGGGATAGTTCAAGAATGTCTTGTCCCTGGGATAGTCCCAGGGTTTCTTGTTCCTGGGATAGTCCCAGGGCTTTCTTGTTCCTGGGATAGTCCCAGGGCTTTCTTGTTCCTGGGATAGTCCCAGGGCTTTCTTGTTCCTGGGATAGTCCCAGGGCTTTCTTGTTCCTGGGATAGTCCCAGGGCTTTCTTGTTCCTGGGATAGTCCCAGGGTATCTTGTCCCTGGGATAGTCCCAGGGCTTTCTTGTCCCTGGGATAGTCCCATGCTATCTTGTTCCTGGGATAGTCCCATGCTTTATTGTCCCTGGATAGTCCCAGGGTTTCTTGTTCCTGGGATAGTCCCAGGGTTTCTTGGTCCCTGGGATAGTCCCAGGGTTTCTTGGTCCCTGGGATAGTCCCAGGGTTTCTTGGTCCCTGGGATAGTCCCAGGGTTTCTTGTTCCTGGGAAAGTCCCAGGGTTTCTTGTCCCAGGGTTTCTTGTTCCTGGGATAGTCCCAGGGTTTCTTGGTCCTGGGATAGTCCCAGGGTTTCTTGTCCCTGGGATAGTCCCAGGGTTTCTTGTTCCTGGGAAAGTCCCAGGGTTTCTTGTCCCTGGGATAGTCCCAGAGTTCTCAGAAGACAGAGGTAATCTTTCCTATTCTTTTTTACATGGGCTCTGCTCATGGCATGTCTTTTGATCCTGACACCTTCCCCAAAGAGGCATTGACCAAGTATGAACTCTGGGGTGTTTCCAACCAGTATGATCTCTGGGGGTGTTTCCAACCAGTATAAACTCTGGGGTGTTTCCAACCAGTATGAACTCTGGGGTGTTTCCAACCAGTATGATCTCTGGGGGTGTTTCCAACCAGTATAAACTCTGGGGTGTTTCCAACCAGTATGAACTCTGGGGTGTTTCCAACCAGTATGATCTCTGGGGTGTTTCCAACCAGTATGATCTCTGGGGTGTTTCCAACCAGTATGATCTCTGGGGTGTTTCCAACCAGTATGATCTCTGGGGTGTTTCCAACCAGTATGATCTCTGGGGTGTTTCCAACCAGTATGAACTCTGGGGTGTTTCCAACCAGTATGATCTCTGGGGTGTTTCCAACCAGTATGATCTCTGGGGTGTTTCCAACCAGTATGATCTCTGGGGTGTTTCCAACCAGTATGAACTCTGGGGTGTTTCCACCAAGTATGAACTCTGGGGTGTGAAGACATACACAATCAATACATTCTTTCACTTTGAATATGTGGAATAGATCTGTCAGAAAAAAACATAACTTAATTCCTTTTTTACTTCATTTTAACGCAGCAAAATGTGAAAACCGTGCAAAGCGTGTGTAGACTTTCACTAGGTCCTGTGTGTGTATGTCTGTGTTTACTTAAAGTTTGAAGGGACTTTACCTGACTATGGTGATGCCATCGCGATGGGAACATCTGTGACAATTAAGAAACAAAATATTACATATTAGGGGTATTAGGGGTACATATTAGGGGTACATATTATTAAGAATAATTATTGGTTTAGGGATAAAATTAGCAAATTAAACTCAAAGTAAACTAACACATGTCCAGTGTGCCACACAGTGTTCCAGGCTGTAATGTATGTGTATATTATGTAAAATGTTACCCAATTTTCACCACTGAGCAAATGTATTAAGGTCTGCTGAGCACAAACTTGAAAGTTGTGAAAAGTCTGTGCAACGTCCAGCGCACGTTTACTGTGAACACTGAGGCTGTACCCACTTAAGTTAGTTTTACTGTGAACACTGAGGCTGTACCCACTTACGTTAGTTTTACTGTGAACACTGAGGCTGTACCCACTTAAGTTAGTTTTACTGTGAACACTGAGGCTGTACCCACTTAAGTTAGTTTTACTGTGAACACTGAGGCTGTACCCACTTAAGTTAGTTTTACTGTGAACACTGAGGCTGTACCCACTTAAGTTAGTTTTACTGTGAACACTAAGGCTGTACCTGCTGTAAGTTATAGTTTTACTGTGAAAAAAGAGGCTGTACCTGCTTTAACTTACAGTTTTAACAGTGGACAAGTAGGCTAATGTGGCTATTTGATCATAATGTAGGCCTAGCAGACAGGCTTACCATCAAAAACGATGGAGAAAATGCATCTCATAACATTTTAACATGGAAATAGCTGCTCTATCATTCAGTCTACAGTAGCAGCCAATGTGTGGTGTTCAATTATAGGCCAACATTCCATGAGACTTTTGCAACACATGCAGGGCTTGACATGAACCTGTTTATCCACATTTGGTTGGAAATATTAGATGGAGGAGCAATATTCAAACATAGTTTCTGTTTTTTAAGCAGATTAAAGTCAGGACTGAGACTGTACCATTCAGGAGCACTAAACACCTATTGGAAAGCCATTCTGTTGTGTCTTTGGCATTCAAATGTGTGTAAATAGGCTTTCTTGTCCCAGGGATTTTTGTCCCCGGGAAAGTCCCAATGTTTCTTGTCCCTGGTTAGTCCCAGGGATACTTGTTCCTGGGATAGTCCCAGGGTTTCTTGTTCCTGGGATAGTCCCAGGGTTTATTGTTCCTGGGATAGTCCCAGGGTTTAGTGTCCCTGGATAGTCCCAGGGTTTCTTGTCCCTGGATAGTCCCAGGGTTTCTTGTCCCTGGATAGTCCCAGGGTTTCTTGTCCCTGGATAGTCCCAGGGATTCTTGTCCCTGGATAGTTCCAGGGTTTCTTGTCCCTGGATAGTCCCAGGGTTTCTTGTCCCTGGATAGTCCCAGGGTTTCTTGTCCCTGGGATAGTCCCAGGGTTTCTTGTCCCTGGATAGTCCCAGGGTTTCTTGTCCCTGGATAGTCCCAGGGTTTCTTGTCCCTGGATAGTCCCAGGGTTTCTTGTCCCTGGATAGTCCCAGGGTTTCTTGTCCCTGGGATAGTCCCAGGGTTTCTTGTCCCTGGATAGTCCCAGGGTTTCTTGTCCCTGGATAGTCCCAGGGTTTCTTGTCCCTGGATAGTCCCAGGGTTTCTTGTTCCTGGGATAGTCCCAGGGTTTCTTGTCCCTGGGATAGTCCCAGAGTTCTCAGAAGACAGAGGTAATCTTTCCTATTCTTTTTTACATGGGCTCTGCTCATGGCATGTCTTTTGATCCTGACACCTTCCCCAAAGAGGCATTGACCAAGTATGAACT
>NC_060180.1:78072029-78074529 GCF_021184085.1 Oncorhynchus gorbuscha | reverse complement strand
AGAGAGAGGTAGAAGGGGTTAGGACAAGAGAGAGAGAGAGAGAGAGGTAGAAGGGGTTAGGACAAGAGAGAGAGAGAGAGAGAGGGTAGAAGGGGTTAGGACAAGAGAGAGAGAGAGAGAGGTAGAAGGGGTTAGGACAAGAGAGAGAGAGAGAGAGAGAGGAGAGAGGACGAGAGAGAGAGAGAGAGTAGAAGGGGTTAGGACAAGAGAGAGAGAGAGAGAGTAGAAGGGGTTAGGACAAGAGAGAGAGAGAGAGAGAGAGAGAGGTAGAAGGGAGGTAGAGAGAGAGAGAGAGAGGTAGAAGGGGTTAGGACAAGAGAGAGAGAGAGAGGTAGAGAGAGGGTAGAGAGAGAGAGGAGAAGATGAGAGAGAGAGAGAGAGAGAGAGAGAGAGAGAGAGAGAGGTAGAAGGGGTTAGGACAAGAGAGAGAGAGAGAGAGAGAGAGAGAGAGAGGTAGAAGGGGTTAGGACGAGAGAGAGAGAGAGAGAGAGAGAGAGTAGAAGGGGTTAGGACAAGAGAGAGAGAGAGAGGTAGAAGGGGTTAGGACAAGAGAGAGAGAGAGGTAGAAGGGGTTAGGACAAGAGAGAGAGAGAGAGAGAGAGAGAGAGAGAGAGAGAGAGAGAGAGAGAGAGAGAGAGAGAGAGAGAGAGAGAGAGAGAGAGAGAGAGAGAGAGAGAGGTAGAAGGGGTTAGGACAAGAGAGAGAGAGAGAGAGAGAGAGAGAGGTAGAAGGGGTTAGGACAAGAGAGAGAGAGAGAGAGAGAGGTAGAAGGGGTTAGGACAAGAGAGAGAGAGAGAGGTAGAAGGGGTTAGGACAAGAGAGAGAGAGAGGTAGAAGGGGTTATGACAAGAGAGAGAGAGAGAGAGAGAGAGAGAGAGGTAAAAAGTTGATTCAAAAAAAAAAAAAAAAAATGTGATAAAATAAATTAGATAAAAAAAAAAAAAAAAAACAAAAAAATTAAGATAAAAAAAAAAAGTCAAAAAAAGTTAAACAAAAAAAAAAAAAAAAAAAATAAAAAAAGTTAAAGGACTCAAGTAAAATTGAGATAACGGATCTGGAGGTAGAAGGGGTTAGGACAAGAGAGAGAGAGAGAGAGAGAGAGGTAGAAGGGTTAGGATAAGAGAGAGAGAGAGAGAGAGAGAGAGGTAGGGGTTAGGACAAGAGAGAGAGAGAGAGGTAGAAGGGGGTTAGGACAAGAGAGAGAGGTAGAAGGGGTTATGACAATATATATAAGAGAAGAGAGAGAGAGAGAGAGAGAGAGAGAGAGAGAGAGAGGTAGAAGGGGGTTAGGACAAGAGAGAGAGAGTGCAGAAGGTAGAAGGGGTTAGGACAAGATAGAGAGAGAGGAGAGAGGTAGAAGGGGTTAGGACAAGAGAGAGAGAGAGAGAGAGGTAGAAGGGGTTAGGACAAGAGAGAGAGAGAGAGGAGGTAGAAGGGGTTAGGACAAGAGAGAGAGAGAGAGAGAGAGATAGAGGTAGAAGGGGTTAGGACAAGAGAGAGAGAGAGAGAGAGAGAGAGAGAGGTAGAAGGGGTTAGGACAAGAGAGAGAGAGAGAGAGGTAGAATGGGTTAGGACAAGAGAGAGAGAGAGAGAGAGGGTTAGGACAAGAGAGAGAGAGAGAGAAGAGAGAGAGAGAGAGAGAGAGAGAGAGAGTAGAGAGGGGAGAGAACAAGAGAGAGAGAGAAGGGGTTGGGACAAGAGAGAGAGAGAGAGAGAGAGAGAGAGGTAGAAGGGGTTAGGACAAGAGAGAGAGAGTAGAAGGGGTTAGGACAAAGAGAGGTAGAAGGGGTTAGGACAAGAGAGAGAGAGAGAGAAGAAATTTATGACAGAGAGAGAGAGAGAGAGAGGCCAGAGAGAGAGAGATAGGTAGAGGGTTAGGACAAGAGAGAGAGTGAAGGGGTTAGGACAAGAGAGAGAGAGAGAGGTAGAAGGGGTTAGGACAAGAGAGAGAGAGAGAGAGAAGGGGTTAGGACAAGAGAGAGAGAGAGAGAAGGGGAGAGGAGAAGAGAGAGAGAGAGAGAGAGAGAGAGGGGTTAGGACAAGAGAGAGAGAGAGGAGTTAGAGACAAGAGAGAGAGAGAGAGAGAGAGAGAGAGAGAGAGAGAGAGAGGTAGAAGGGGTTAGGACAAGAGAGAGAGAGAGAGAGAGAGAGAGACAGAGAGGTAGAAGGGGTTAGGACAAGAGAGAGAGAGAGAGGTAGAAGGGTTAGGACAAGAGAGAGAGAGAGAGGAGGTAGAAGGGGTTAGGACAAGAGAGAGAGAGAGAGAGAGTAGAAGGGGTTAGGACAGAGAGAGAGAGAGAGAGGGGTTAGGACAGAGAGAGGAGAGGTAGAGGGGGTTAGGACAAGATAGAGAGGTAGAGGGGTTAGGACAAGATAGAGAGAGGTAGGAGAGGTTAGGACAAGATAGAGAGAGAGAGGTAGAGAGGTAGAGAGGGGTTAGGACAAGATAGAGAGAGAGAGAGAGAGAGAGAGAGAGAGAGAGAGAGAGAGAGAGAGAGAT